>NC_062538.1:887097-1059597 GCF_022655615.1 Tachysurus fulvidraco
TATACACTATATCATATATCCAATACACTAATATACATTATATCATATCTCCAATACACTAATAAACACTATATCATATCTCCAATACACTAATATACACTATGTCATATCTCCAATACACTAATATACACTATATCATATCTCCAATACACTAATATACACTATATCATATCTCCAATACACTAATATACACTATATCATATCTCCAATACACTAATATACACTGTCATATCTCCAATACACTAATAAACACTATGTCATATCTCCAATACACTAATATACACTATGTCATATCTCCAATACACTAATATACACTGTCATATCTCCAATACACTAATATACACTATATCATATCTCCAATACACTAATATACACTATATCATATCTCAAATACACTAATATACACTATGTCATATCTCCAATACACTAATATACACTATGTCATATCTCCAATACAATAATATACACTATATCATATCTCCAATACACTAATATACACTATGTCATGTCTCCAATACACTAATATACACTGTCATATCGCCAATACACTAATATACACTATGTCATATCTCCTATACACTAATATACACTATATCATATCTCCAATACACTAATATACACTAAGTCATATCTCCAATACACTAATATACACTATATCATATCTCCAATACACTAATAAACACTATATCATATCTCCAATACACTAATATACACTATGTCATATCTCCAATACACTAATATACACTAAGTCATATCTCCAATACACTAATATACACTATATCATATCTCCAATACACTAATATACACTATATCATATCTCCAGTGCACTAATATACTGTACACTATGTCATATCTCCAATACACTAATATACACTATATCATATATCCAATACACTAATATACATTATATCATATCTCCAATACACTAATAAACACTATATCATATCTCCAATACACTAATATACACTATGTCATATCTCCAATACACTAATATACACTATATCATATCTCCAATACACTATTATACACTATATCATATCGCCAATACATTAATATACACTATATCATAACTCCAATACACTAATATACATCATATCATATCTCCAATACACTAATATACACTATATCATATCTCCAATACACTAATATACATCATATCATATCTCCAATACACTAATAAACACTATATCATATCTCCAATACACTAATATACACTATGTCATATCTCCAATACACTAATATACACTATATCATATCTCCAATACACTAATATACATTGTATCATATCTCCAATACACTAATATACACTATATCATATTTCCAATACACTAATAAACACTATATCATATCTCCAATACACTAATAAACACTATATCATATCTCCAATACACTAATATACATCATATCATTATCTCCAATACACTAATAAACACTATATCATATCTTCAATACACTATTATACACTATGTCATATCTCCAATACACTAATATACACTATATCATATCTCCAATGCACTAATGTACTGTACACCATGTCATATCTCCAATACACTAATATACACTATGTCATATCTCCAATACACTAATATACACTATATCATATCTCCAATACACTAATATACACTGTCATATCTCCAATACACTAATAAACACTATATCATATCTCCAATACACTAATATACATCATATCATATCTCCAATACACTAATAAACACTATATCATATCTCCAATACACTAATATACACTGTCATATCTCCAATACACTAATATACACTATATCATTTTTCCAATACACTAATATACACTGTCATATCTCCAATACACTAATATACACTATATCATATCTCCAATACACTAATATACACTATATCATATCTCCAATACACTAATATACACTATGTCATATCTCCAATACACTAATATACACTATGTCATATCTCCAATACACTAATATACACTATATCATATCTCCAATACACTATTATACACTATATCATATCGCCAATACATTAATATACACTATATCATAACTCCAATACACTAATATACATCATATCATATCTCCAATACACTAATAAACATTATATCATATCTCCAATACACTAATATACACTATGTCATATCTCCAATACACTAATATACACTATATCATATCTCCAATACACTAATATACATTGTATCATATCTCCAATACACTAATATACACTATATCATATTTCCAATACACTAATAAACACTATATCATATCTCCAATACACTAATAAACACTATATCATATCTCCAATACACTAATATACATCATATCATTATCTCCAATACACTAATAAACACTATATCATATCTTCAATACACTATTATACACTATGTCATATCTCCAATACACTAATATACACTATATCATATCTCCAATGCACTAATATACTGTACACCATGTCATATCTCCAATACACTAATATACACTATGTCATATCTCCAATACACTAATATACACTATATCATATCTCCAATACACTAATATACACTGTCATATCTCCAATACACTAATAAACACTATATCATATCTCCAATACACTAATATACATCATATACATATCTCCAATACACTAATAAACACTATATCATATCTCCAATACACTAATATACACTGTCATATCTCCAATACACTAATATACATCATATCATATCTCCAATACACTAATATACCACTGTCATATCTCCAATACACTAATATACACTATATAATATCTCCAATACACTAATATACACTATATCATATCTCCAATACACTAATATACACTAAGTCATATCTCCAATACACTAATATACACTATATCATATCTCCAATACACTAATATACACTATATCATATCGCCAATACACTAATATACACTATATCATATTTCCAATACACTAATATACACTGTCATATCTCCAATACACTAATATACACTATATCATATCTCCAATACACTAATATACACTATATCATATCTCCAATACACTAATATACACTATGTCATATCTCCAATACACTAATATACACTATGTCATATCTCCAATACACTAATATACACTATATCATATCTCCAATACACTATATACACTATATCATATCGCCAATACATTAATATACACTATATCATAACTCCAATACACTAATATACATCATATCATATCTCCAATACACTAATAAACACTATATCATATCTCCAATACACTAATATACACTATGTCATATCTCCAATACACTAATATACACTATATCATATCTCCAATACACTAATATACATTGTATCATATCTCCAATACACTAATATACACTATATCATATTTCCAATACACTAATAAACACTATATCATATCTCCAATACACTAATAAACACTATATCATATCTCCAATACACTAATATACATCATATCATTATCTCCAATACACTAATAAACACTATATCATATCTTCAATACACTATTATACACTATGTCATATCTCCAACACACTAATATACACTATATCATATCTCCAATGCACTAATATACTGTACACCATGTCATATCTCCAATACACTAATATACACTATGTCATATCTCCAATACACTAATAAACACTATATCATATCTCCAATACACTAATATACATCATATCATTATCTCCAATACACTAATAAACACTATATCATATCTTCAATACACTATTATACACTATGTCATATCTCCAATACACTAATATACACTATATCATATCTCCAATGCACTAATATACTGTACACCATGTCATATCTCCAATACACTAATATACACTATGTCATATCTCCAATACACTAATATACACTATATCATATCTCCAATACACTAATATACACTGTCATATCTCCAATACACTAATAAACACTATATCATATCTCCAATACACTAATATACATCATATCATATCTCCAATACACTAATAAACACTATATCATATCTCCAATACACTAATATACACTGTCATATCTCCAATACACTAATATACATCATATCATATCTCCAATACACTAATATACACTGTCATATCTCCAATACACTAATATACACTATATCATATCTCCAATACACTAATATACACTATATCATATCTCCAATACACTAATATACACTAAGTCATATCTCCAATACACTAATATACACTATATCATATCTCCAATACACTAATATACACTATATCATATCGCCAATACACTAATATACACTATATCATATTTCCAATACACTAATATACACTGTCATATCTCCAATACACTAATATACACTATATCATATCTCCAATACACTAATATACACTATATCATATCTCCAATACACTAATATACACTATGTCATATCTCCAATACACTAATATACACTATGTCATATCTCCAATACACTAATATACACTATATCATATCTCCAATACACTATTATACACTATATCATATCGCCAATACATTAATATACACTATATCATAACTCCAATACACTAATATACATCATATCATATCTCCAATACACTAATAAACACTATATCATATCTCCAATACACTAATATACACTATGTCATATCTCCAATACACTAATATACACTATATCATATCTCCAATACACTAATATACATTGTATCATATCTCCAATACACTAATATACACTATATCATATTTCCAATACACTAATAAACACTATATCATATCTCCAATACACTAATAAACACTATATCATATCTCCAATACACTAATATACATCATATCATTATCTCCAATACACTAATAAACACTATATCATATCTTCAATACACTATTATACACTATGTCATATCTCCAATACACTAATATACACTATATCATATCTCCAATGCACTAATATACTGTACACCATGTCATATCTCCAATACACTAATATACACTATGTCATATCTCCAATACACTAATATACACTATATCATATCTCCAATACACTAATATACACTGTCATATCTCCAATACACTAATAAACACTATATCATATCTCCAATACACTAATATACATCATATCATATCTCCAATACACTAATAAACACTATATCATATCTCCAATACACTAATATACACTGTCATATCTCCAATACACTAATATACATCATATCATATCTCCAATACACTAATATACACTGTCATATCTCCAATACACTAATATACACTATATCATATCTCCAATACACTAATATACACTATATCATATCTCCAATACACTAATATACACTAAGTCATATCTCCAATACACTAATATACACTATATCATATCTCCAATACACTAATATACACTATATCATATCGCCAATACACTAGTATACACTATATCATATCTCCAATACACTAATATACACTATATCATATCTCCAATACACTAATATACACTATGTCATATCTCCAATATACTAATTTACACTATATCATATCTCCAATACACTAATAAACACTATATCATATCTCCAATACACTAATATACACTGTCATATCTCCAATACACTAATATACACTATATCATATCTCCAATACACTAATATACACTATATCATATCTCCAATACACTAATATACACTATGTCATATCTCCAATACACTAATATACACTATGTCATATCTCCAATACACTAATAAACACTATATCATATCTCCAATACACTAATATACACTATATAATATCTCCAATACACTAATAAACACTATATCATATCTCCAATACACTAATATACACTATATCATATCTCCAATACACTAATAAACACTATATCATATCTCCCATTTACTAGTGAGTGTAATGAGCAGGACTGTCTACAGATACATAATCAGTTCATTGTCCAATCTGAATGTGCACTTTAATATATATCACATCCACAGAGGTTCATACAGTTCAGTGAGTGAAAGCTTCTCTTCTTCTCCATGTTTATTCTCTCATCAGCTCTCATCTGGTTGGAAGCGTTCTGGTAAATATTGAAGGACTCACAGGAGCTCTGCCTGGCCTTGTCTTTCACGTGTCTCACTGCCTCTTTGAAGTAGAGGAGAGATTTCAGAGGGGATGATGCATCCTGAATGATGGATACGACTGCAGCAATCCTTCTCCTTCTCCTCCTCCCTCCATCCTCCTCTCTGCAGCAAGCGCTCAAAAAGAATAGCACAGTGCAACGATCCATATTTCATCAAATCTACGTCATACGAAGAACGATGCTAACATGCCTGGGGATATACGACCGGCGCAAGATCAAGGAAAAACCTCCATCTGACCCTCGCTGACGCACAACTTTAATTAATTTCATGGCCTTTTAGTTTTGATTGGCTTTCAATAACTTCAGCCCTGAATCAAACCTGTGAATTTCAGAAGAAAAAAGTTCTGACTTTTAATCGTATTAAATCTTAACCATTTCGACCACAAGCTCTGCTCACGAGCGAAGCTGTATTTAAAAAGCATTACTCATAAAGGAGCTTCTCAAGAACAAGGTCCAAGGTGATGATTTCACTGCACTTTAACCAGAGGTGGGAAGTAACGGAGTAAAAATACTTCGTTACTGTACTTAAGTACATTTTCCTGGTATCAGTTTTTACTCCACTATTTATTTTTCGGACAACTTTTGACTTTTCCTCATTACATTTTTACACAAATATCTGTACTTTTTACTTCTTACATTTCCCAAACGGACTCGTTACTTTTAGTATTATTCCTTCTCATTGGACGCTGTTTCCAGCCTATCGTCCTATCATTGTGCGGCTTTTTCCCCATGTGACTGGTGTACTGTATTATTTACTGGCTATCAGACATAGACTAAGGATAGCGGAGCTAACAATGAGCAGCGCCTACAAAAGGAATGGCTAATGTTCATTCAGAGGGAGTCACCGATGTTAAAGTAACTAACAACGAGGACATTCCTGAACACACATGGCCATATATGAGGGAGATGTTTGTAATAATCGGCGTCAAAAAGGATTCCTGGCGAATGCGTTGTGAATTGTGTCACCCAGGGGGGGTTCTAGCCCTTTATTAGGGGGGCTTCAGCCCCCTGTCTGTAATCTCAGCCACCCTAAAACTATAAGGAGCATTTTTACTTTCATAAATAAACAATAAAAATGACGTTAAAATGCAGGACGTGTCGTCGATGGGAAAGACAATTATTTATCAGTTTGATCCAAGAGCGATTTTATTTACTTTGCTTTTACTTTGCTTGCGTGTGTTGTAGTGTTTCACACGTGCGTCTTCAGCTGTCTGCTTTATTAGAACGGAGAAGCACAGGTACGCGCAGCGTGCACGCGCAGTCAGAGCTGGAGGCGTTTATCTATAACGTTAATCGGCGGAAAGACGCAAAGACGGCAACCAAAAGCAGTGAAATGTCATTATTCTTATTACCAGAGTTGTCATATAATATATAATATAGAACTCTTCTTGTTTTAAATTCTCACTGAGGGCTAAAACACCCTAAAGATGAAACCCTAGAACTGCCCCTGGTGTCAACCCAAAAAACACCAAGTGCTTAATTTAATTAACATTAATTTTGTCATTTGTAAAACATCACAATAATTTTGAGTTGTTTTGAAGCACAGAGCTGGAATCTCCCTACAGTTTGGGATATGGCCTTGGTGATACACTTGGTATACATTATATCTCCAAAAGTATTGGGTCACCTGACCTCTCCTGCTATATGTGGTTGTTTTCTGATCTCATCCCTACTGAACACCTTTGGGATGAATGTGAACGCTGACTCCACCCTACCTCACCTACATCAGTGCCTGCCTTTTGTAACACTCTTGTGGCTGATGAACACAAATATCCATCAGCAGCACACTCCAAAATTATACACACACACACACACACACACACACACACACACACACACACACACACACACACACACACACACACACACATATATACAGTATATATTACCAGCATGACACTAAACAGGTAGTAGTATCGGTGACTTTTTACTTAAGTACATGTCAGAGCCCATACTTCTTTACTTTAACGTGAGTAAAAGAGTGTAGTCACTACTTCTACTTTTACTGGAGTCTTTTAAAAAATGAGTATCTGTACTTCTACTTGAGTAAAGGATGTGTGTACTTTTGCCACCTCTGATGTTAACGCATCTGAGAGCCTGGGGGAAAAAAACTGGGAAATAAGCGAATTTGATGATGTTCTGGTTCTGATAACCACTGACATCATTTGTAAATTGTTCGATCTGAGAGGTGAGCGATTGATTAATGGTGTGTGGGGCTTCCAGGATGGTCAGACTTTACACTTCCTGTGTACATCATTCCAGAATGTGTATAATATTTTTGCCTGAGAATAGAAAAGCTAAGTAAGATTAGCATTGCTTAGCTAGATGTCTTTAGGTTTCAAGTTTGTATGTTCATTTATTTATATATTAAAAAAAGTGATTTGTTCCATCCCGCCTCCGCCTTGTGTGTGTGGAGTTTGCATGTTCTCCCTGTGCCTCGGGGGTTTCCTCCGGGTACTCCGGTTTCCTCCCCCGGTCCAAAGACATGCATGGTAGGTTGATTGGCATCTCTGGAAAATTGTCCGTAGTGTGTGAGTGAATGAGAGTGTGTGTGTGTGTGTGCCCTGTGATGGGTTGGCACTCGATGCCCGATGACGCCTGAGATAGGCACAGGCTCCTCGTGACCAGAGAAGTTCGGATAAGCGGTAGAAAATGAATGAATGAATGAATGAATGAATGAATGAATGAATGATTTGTTCCAAATATAAAATGAGTTAACTCTGTTCAATTTGTCTATTTCCAAACAAGAAATGTTAATATATGCGTGGCATTTTTGGAATGGCAACATGAAACGTGTGTAAAGAAGAGACACAGACACACACACACAAACACACACACACACACACACACACACACACACACACACACACACACACACACACACACACACACACACACACACACATACACACACACACACACACGAGATCTCTGACAGTAAACACATCAGAAAAATGACACAAGGCCGAAAAGTATGTGAAAGTTGAGTATCTTTATTCAACATAAGTAACAGTGAACCCAGACACACAAAGAGTTAAAACAGAATACTGTCGTTACTCTCACAAACAGATCACAAAAAGCACCTTAAAAGCATAATAAAACATCTACATGTTGAAATTTCTACAAAAGAAAAAAAGAAAAGAAAACCAAAAACCCCACGAATCCCTGAACCCTGTGCCTTTTCTGACCGTAACACTTTAACGTCCGACGATAAAAGAGCTTTTAACACCAGATCTAATCAGAGTTTTGTGTACTACAGTAGGGTTACAGCATTAAACCCAGTGACAAATGTCCGATCTGAACAAAAATTGGACTCCTAAAGGTTATACGATAGGTACAGAGTACATTAGCGTGACAGACTCTACGCCGGAACGAGACGGAGTTCGGACTGTTTGTTTCTTCAGAACTGCATGAATATGAGAATCTGAAACTAAATCATTTTTAGATATTTATATATATTTCCTGTCCAACGTTAAACACGATTAGATTAGAACCTGTATTTGTCTTGTGTATTTGTTCGAGTAATGGAATTAAGCACTGAAATGTCTCTACGTCACAGAACGTCTACGTCTCGTTAATCTCACTCTCTGGAAGCAGACGAAGCAAACGCATAAACGTGTCCTTACGCCACGGTGTAGCTCACGGAACAGCAGCTACGTAACCTATACACTTTATTAATATCTATATTAAAGCCCTCGTTCTAACGAGTCATCGTTTCTATGGTAACGGCTCATTCGCAGTCACAAATTCATGTAAGTGTGCTGAAGCTTTCTGTTAGGAGGCGGTTCTTTTAAATGGGAGGAGTCTCCGGTGTCAGCGCTCGGTAACGGTGACCTAAAGATTTACAGTTTCTCAGGTGGTGTTTTTTTTCTCTTGTTAACTTGACAAGGAGAGAAAAAAAGATGGAGACTGGTGAAGGAACGACTGTTTATAGCTGCTGTAACGTCTTATTTGTTAATAAATGTGAAGCCGTCGTAAAATCGGTCGTGTTAGAGAAATGACACGCTTCAGATCATGACAGTGTGGTAACTTTAACTGTTGTAGGATAATCAGATGGTGGGCCGAAGCACAGTGTTCAGTCATGACTCTAGAGAAGAGAATGCTGGATGAGGATATCGACGTCAGCGAGGCACGCGAGCGCTCGGCACAGTGGGAAAAAACAAAAATCACAGCAGGAGCCACACAAACAATTATTGATTTATAATTAATAACAAAAGCGTCTCCCACAAGCAAAAAGCATTACATCTCCATGGCGATTTGGAACCAAAAAGCTCTAATATTTATCAAATCTTCACGAGGACACAGGAGATTACTCCTTACACGGAGCGTTTATCGGAGGGAAAACGTCTAGTTCGGCTTCTCTGAAGAATCTTGGAGAGAACGGTGCTGGATGAAGATCTGAGATGTTCTCATTTCTTTAAATGTCGCCTGAGACAGCTGAGTAGGACAACAAAGGCAAGGATGTAGGCATGTAAGTTCATTTAAAAGAAACAGGATTCAACTTTGCTCAGTAGAACGTCTGGCTGAAATTGTTGTGACCAGAATTGTTTTAAGCTGGAATAAAAACAGAAACCTGCGATTAACTGATCGTAATTACTGCGGTAACATCGTAACGAACCGGCGAACGGGAACTCCGTCACTGACGAGTCTTAATCTCTCAAGACATTCCAATACAAAAAAAAACCCTGACTGCTTGATTGAGACACACACACACACACACACACACACACACACACACACACACACACACACACACACACACACACACACACACACACTACTAAGTCAATATCTACGGGCAAATCAATCCTCTCACCGCACTTCTCTCAAAAGGTCATTTGGCTCGGCTGATAATTTGGCAATAATCGTGATGTATGGCAGAGAAATCAGGTCGTAAACATTACCATTTATTTTGACGAAGGCAGTTTTATCAAGTCATCCTTCTCAGCACAGCGATTTATTTATTTATTTATTGGATAAGGACTGTTTCGTTTTAACCACAGGTCTGTTTAATACAGTAGAGAATGGGCAGCATCTGCTGAGGGTTTGTGTCGTCTGACATCGTCTTCAAGAAGACGCCAAGAACTCGCTCATGATTCGTGCAGAACGTCACTTCATTCTGCTAAAGACAATTCTTACTCAGTCATCCTTTAAAATCCGATCACAGTGTAATGCCACGAAAGGAATAATAATAATAATAATAATAATTATAATAAGCACGTCACATGACATGACTAACCACCAACATGCAAAAGGTTGCTAGCTGAATAATTCAGCTCTCAGACCAAACTCAGCCATCGAAGGGTCTTACAGTAGTTATACAGTCTGCACTTCGCTCGCTTCACCGCTATTCATGCCGATGACATCATATTGTGCAGACACCAGGGTCTCGTTAATATTCACATCAAACACTAGAATAGGAAACAATTTATCTCAGCACGACTCCTGGGATTTTTACAATAATTACATTAAATAAAATATAAGATTATTTTATATTTTGCTTCTTCCTAGAAACTAAGGCTTACAATGAACAAGACGATCTGCAGACGGAACAAGAAAATGTAATAAAAATGTATTTTACCTTCGGCTGGAAATCAGCTTAATAATGTTACATTTGGTTTCTAGTCATCTTATAATAAATAAAGGGAATAACAGATACTTTAGACTGGATTCAAGATGTTTTAACTTGCTGCCATTTCTTACAGTGAGGAGAATAAAGAAATTGAGACCACACGGGGTTTCAGTCCCGTCACAAACAACTGGACTCTGAGAAGTGAAAACCGAAGAGGTGAAAACTGGAAAAACTCTCAGAATTAAATATATAAAATACATAAATCAGATCTGACACCAGCGACCATGCCATAAAGGCACCGAGGTCACGTTTTCTCTAATCTGGTGTAAACATGAACTGAAACCTGTATCTACACGATGTGATGCCTCGTGCTGCTGTGCATCAAAAATGGATGAAATCCACCAGGCTTTGAAACTGTAAGTATTTTTTGCTCTTTTATTTTCTACATTATGTTTGAGAAAGCTTGTGGAAAAAAAAAGTCTGTTTTTTTTTTCCAGAGTAAAAATCGACAAAAGTCTACACAGATGCAGCACGACTACCGGAGCAAGAATCTCGCTAGCTAACGTGGAGGGACATTCGCTAAGACGCTACGACCATGACTATGAAAAGGATCTATTACAGACCGTAAAAAGGAAGGAAAAGATTAAAGCTCGTGCCAGTCGTGCGAAGATCCGCAGCATCGATCCGGTGTTACAAGAGACTGGCAGTGACAAACGAATGAACATATCATAATACTGGACGTCTAATCGATCGGTTATGGCTTGAACACTAACGTGATCCACTCCTTTGCTATCAAATCTTTAACAATAAACAAAATGTTCATAAAAATACATATCTAGAGTACTTCCTCGGTGTGCATAAGTTACTGTTACACAGACGACAGTTTCCGAGTATCTTATTTAAATTAGATTCACAATAATACATAGAACTATTACAACTTTTACCGGGCCTTGAATATAGACTGGAATACAGGTCTGGTCTAATTCACGGCACTACGTCGCTGTACGGATCACTGATTTTTTTTTTTGTTGTTTTGTTTTTTTACATTTGATCCAATATAATTAAACAGGGAAGCCCAGCCGCGGCGTCCGTCCAACAGATCAAGACCAGTCCAGTTTACTACTAACGTCTCAATTAAACCTCAGGAAATCGACGGGTTTATTACAACAAGACAATTCCTCTCTGTTGGGCTTCCCTGAGATCAATATATTTGTATCTATATATCATATCTATATATACTGTATATAATAAATAACAAATAGATGTTTATATCACTATATAAATATATTCCTATAGTCAGATATGGATTTATTTATTTACGATTTACACTGTTTGAGTCAAAATACAAATGTATGAGTATCCCCATGAGACAAGAAGGTATCTACAGACTCCAAATACGGCTATTTGGAGAAGTTACGCTTCGGACGTCACGCTAAATCGTGACGACCGGTCTAACGGGATGTGACAGACCGAATACTGAAGAGATTGTCATGCATTAAATCTACGATTAGTACAGCGTGAGTGAGGTGTATGAACAAACAAATCTGTGGGAAAAAAAAGAAATAAAAGTATTTTCCGTCCTCTGATTAAATTCTCTTGTGTGTTTTTTTTTTAAATAACAGATGGTATAATACATTATGTACTTAGAAACTATTAATCAATAGCGACGATTCATGAAATGGTTAATCAGGTTAATGGATTTTTTGCTTCTTATAGCTTGCTGTCACATAAGTACATACATTACGCAACCTTGGAAAAAAAATCTTTGTAAACTTGGCTCTATCAAAGTAGAGAATACAAAACTCATATTCTATTCTTTTTTTTAACAATACTAGCGTTAACGTACCGCGAACTACGGACGGTACGCCAAACATGATGAGATAAAGCCTACCGATGATACTATTCACAGTTTACCTATTGATAATGTCATGGCACGGTAAATGTAACTTTAGTCACAATACTCGGTTGTTAAAGCTGTAAAGCAGTCTTGTGATTTGTCGCTGCAGAAATAATAAAAGGAAAAAAAAAAAGAAAACATTCAGCTATAGACTAGAAAAAGCCTGTAAGCGATACGAGATACGGTTCATGCAGATGAACGTGGTTTTCACACACATACGTATGAATGCGCTAAAAGGTCAGACGGTCCTAGCGGACCCTCGGACGACGCTATGGGACTTCGCTTAAATTTCTTTGTTCTAGTAAAAAGTGTGAGCCGGAGACGACGAGCGTGAGTGATGAACGATTCATCTGCACAGAAGAGGGATTGAGAAAAGGCACACAGTTTCTTTACCTTTGAGCCTGCATGGTTTGCTAAAACAACACAAAACTGATAACTGGGGAAACTCAAGGGGACGATGGAAAAGCCATTCAAGATGATACTGGTCTAAATTGGCTGAATCTCCGAGAGCAAACACTGATCGTTATGAAAGATACGCAGCCGTACGGACATCGCTGCTGGCTGCTGAAGGCTACAGGCGATCGGCAAGTCGGCCGACTACCGACGATGGCTCGGATTTTTCTATCTGATGATGCAGAGAGTGTGGTGAGCGTACAGCCTTGTACGTCGTCCTGTGCCGTGGTGTCAAACAGGCTGCTGTTTGTATTTTGGCATCAAAAAATGTACTACGAGGCTTAATCAGACCTTACCACACAAGTCTCCCATAAAACAGTATAAACAGTATAAAGATTAGAATCGAGCGTACATGTTCTACAACCACTTCATAGCAATCAGAAGATGGCATGTAAACCTGATGTGAAACCGATGCAAACCTACAAACTCAAAACTTATATTAAAAAAAAAAACAAACAAAAAAAAAAAACGGTGAATGTGGTGGTAGCATCCTACGGCTACGTAATCGGGAGTTTTTTTTTCACTGTTGTTTTGAATATACTGTACTTCATGTTCAGTTATGGGGGTTGGACCTCCTGATGGTCGGCTTTCTGTTGACGTAAGTGGCCCAGTAGGCCAGGTTGAAGATGAAGAAGAGCACGGGAAATATAATACGTGAGATCTTGTCCACTTTGCTAACTCGGTTGTAGGACTTCTTGACGCCTTCGCAGATGTACTCCCCGTCCATCCTGGACAGACGCACCTCTCGGACCGGCTGAGACGGGGTAGAGGCTGAGGCGGTGCTGGAAGCGCTCTTAGCAATGGTGGTCAGTCCAGGTTCTTTTCCCACACTCATCGGATATGTGGTGCCCACGATGTTAAACGTGTTGTTGGTCTTTTTGGAGAATGACGCAGACTCGCGTCTCTGTGGGAGAAGAAATCACCAGAAACAGATTGTTATAAAAGAAAAGAAATCAACGGTTTACAATGAAATCCGATATTTCCTTTAGTTGTAGGTGAGGATCACGATTCATCTCACTAATCGCACAATCCATATGCGCTGCTTTATATCTCGTTGTGTACTGAGCTGAAACTTCTGAGCTGAAAAGCAGCATGTAACTGTGATGTTCTGAACATTAGGGCGAACTGGGTACCTTCCTGACATTTCAGCGACGCTGGTCACATGTTCCAGGATTTGCAGTCATACATATGGATTAACTCTGGCTCTGAAAGACAGACCCCAAATCCCTGGTGGTTGTTCGATCATAATTCACTCTTTCTGAATCACCTGGATATACTGTTGGAATTTAATCACCCACCGCACTCATGAGTCAGCAAATGCTGACACTAGGGCAGTAAGGAGTAAAGTGATGCCCATGAAGAAGAGACAAGGGCAGGGGCAGTTCTAGACCTTAGGGTGTCTCCAGCCCCTTGTCTGTGATCTCAGCCACCCTTAAACTAAATGTATGATTTTTACTTTCATAAATAAGCGATAATAAAAATGACGTTAAAATGCAGGACGTGTCGTCGATGGGAAAGAAATTTATTTATCAGTTTGATCGAAGAGCGATTTTTTTCACTTTGCTTTTACGCGCGTGCGTTGTAGTCTTTCAATATTGCGTCATCAGCTGTCTGCTTTATTTGAACGGCGAAGCTCAGGAACGCGCAGCGTGCACGCGCAGTCAGAGCTGGAGGCGTTTATCTATATTATATAGATTCTATAACATTAATTGGAAAGCCGCAAAGACGGCAACCAAAAGCAGTGAAATGTCACTATTCTTATTACCAGAGTTGTAGCACAAACAACATATTAATGCAAACAATCCATACAATACTAAATAAAAATAACATTTATTGATTTGGTCTTTGTTTTGTGAATATTAGTTTATTAATGACTGCATTCATTGGACACACTGTTTGTAGAGAATACACACACACATGAACTGATCTGATTCAAGACCGGCATCATTACATCAATAAAATTTTGTTGTCCACTTTTGCCATTTTAAACAATACCATAACTTTTGGCTTACTATGTAGTCATCCATCCATCCATCCATCCATCCATCCATCTTCTACCGCTTATCCGGGGCCGGGTCGCGGGGGCAGCAGTCTAAGCAGGGATGCCCAGACTTCCCTCTCCCCAGACACTTCCTCCAGCTCTTCCGGGGGAATACCGAGGCGTTCCCAGGCCAGTCGAGAGACATAGTCCCCCCCGGTTGGACATGCCCGGAACACCTCCCCAGGGAGGCGTCCAGGAGGCATCCGAAACTGATGCCCGAGCCACCTCAGCTGACTCCTCTCGATGTGGAGGAGCAGCGGCTCTACTCTGAGCTCCTCCCGAGTGACCGAGCTCCTCACCCTATCTCTAAGGGAGCGCCCAGCCATCCTGCGGAGGAAACTCATTTCGGTCGCCTGTATCCGGGATCTCGTCCTTTCGGTCATGACCCAAAGCTCATGACCATAGGTGAGGGTAGGAACGTAGATCCACCGGTAAATAGAGAGCTTCGCCTTGTGGCTCAGCTCTCTCTTCACCACAACAGATTGGTATATCTACCGCATCACTGCAGAAGATACACCAATCCGCCTGTCGATCTCCCGCTCCATCCTTCCCTCACTCGTGAATGAGACCCCAAGATACTTAAACTCCTCCACTTGAGGCAGGAGCTCTCCACCAACCTGACTATGTAGTCATATAATATATTATATAAATCTCTTCTTGTTTTAGATTCTCACTGAGAGCTAAAACCCCCCTAAAGTTGAAACCCTAGAACCGCCCCTGGACAAGGGGGCTCTCAAGCTGCAAATGACCCCAGCTCTGGTTTTGCAAGGGCTTGAAATGAACAGTGCCTTGTCTATGCAAGCAGCACAAGCCATCGGCCTGCTGGTAGGTTGAACGATAGAGAACTCAACCCAGTAGCCTTTGTGGTATTAGGGTTTAACAGCAAGCAGTACACGGTATTCTGTTAGCTTTGTTAGCCTCGGGCTAAACAAAAAGAAAAATGAATGAATGTGCTCACGCATAAAAAAAAATCCATGTGATTTTCGTTGCCCCTGGTGGTCAGGAGGGGTGAAATAAACACACTGACGCCACTAACATAGTTAATTTGTTTGTTTGTTTGTTTATAGCTAAATGATTATTTTCTCATCCCCCGTAGAACGTTTATTACTTGGGAATTTTGTGTTATTTGTGCTGTTTTGGAATATTGTACCGATGTCTTTACTCTGATCTAATTTTTTAAGTCTTTATACATAGTGCGTTTCAATCTTCATCTTATTTTTATTCTTTAGGAAAAGCCCCATGATTCAAAATAAAAATGGCTATGTATATAAAATAAAGATTATTCTTCTTATTTTTAACATTATTGTTAAAGCGTAAGACTATCACTAGTCAAGTGACATTTGTCTGTCACTCAGCACTCGTTCTGTATAGGTTTGTGCTCGTTTTGATATCATCTGGCTTGTGTTTGTATTTTTCTTCCGTGAGCTTCTTCTGGTTTGCACATCACCTGACCACATGACACTCCATCATTACTGGCATTTTGCTTAAGTGCATTTATAGTGCGTTCCTGCTGTTGTATTGTATGTAACGCCGATCATCTTCGTAGGCGCTCCGGTCAGACAAATACTTTGGCTAAGTCATGGCTGTGGGCAGATAACACAACACTTTACTTTAGTTCTCCTCTGATAAAGTGTTATGACTCACTGGCCAAAGCTTTACTGAGAAATATGTTTTTTCTGAGACATTTCCTTCAGAACCAAGCTAAAAAAGCCAGCTGCCTGTTGCGCTGACTTGTAAGATTGCTGCCTGGATTGAATGTAAATGCCGATCACTTTATGTTTCTCACCGAGTGCAATGTGTAGCTGGTGCGATGTTCGCTGTGAATAAAACTACCGTGCGATTCTTTTCAGATAAATCCCGGAAAGGCAGATAGCATCCTCTGAGAAAATGTTTCTGGTTGGCTGTTGATTGTCAAACACATCACTATGTGCAACACAATTTTTAACACACCAAGAGGAAAGCACTGAGACAGACTCAGCTCCTCCAACCTTGAGAGCACAGCCAAGTTTTTTACTCTCATGATTAAAAAGTTTATACGTTTTGAGAGACCGATGATAACCACCAGACTCATGATTGGTGAACCGTTGGCGAGTCTGACCCTGAGCACTTACAGCTTAAACCGGGGAATTGGGATACATTACAGTAGACACACATAAATAGATAGATAGATAGATAGATATATAGACAGTGTTGATCAGAGCAGTTTCTGGCCTTAAGCCTCTGAGTGAAAAGGATTTAACCTGTCAAGCAGCCTATAAACGGCCACGAAAACATTTGGCCGGTGATGTCAAGCTGGTGTCAGAAGTGAAAGATGACAAGGTAGGCAGCAGAACGCTCGACTAAATAAGCAGAGCTTCTGAACCACAGAACAAATACGCATCAGTAGGAGATACGATGCTTTGACAAGACTGCAGCACACTTTCTAACAGCACTGCGAGGAAGCTGCAGAGGTAAAGAAAGCCTTCATCTGAAGTCACAAAGAATATTTACTGTAAATAATGAACAGCATTAACTGTGACTTATTATGCAGCTTAGCTTGAACAGCAATTACAGTATTATGACAAAACGGTATTAATTCCAGGTGGGCTTTGATTTATATGTAAAACAGAGAGTTTAGTGTTTGTTATGGAGCTATTAAGATTTAAGGATCGATAATGAAACCGTCCACACGTTCTGACCCGTTTTTAACAGTTTGGTAGCAAACAGTCTGCGGGAGGAAGGTTTAGCTCCCGAGTCTCTCTGATAGACTACATTTAGTTCCACATTACAAATGCAAAAAAAAAAAAAAAAAATTACCATTGGAAGGAGCTCAAAGCTGCTCGTCAAACCAACACTGATCTTATTAGTTTTTGTGTCTCTCTACATCAGCACAAAAAAGTTAGTTTTTTCCAAACAAACACGTTTAAAACGATTCTGCATGCACCAAATGCATCAGATCCGATAGGTTGGAATAATAAACGTATAGGAAAAAAAAGCCCATTAAAAAAACGTCACGCAGAAATGATGCATTGTTTTAATTTGTTTTACATTATATACGTTCGCTGCTTCCTGTCTGTGCAAATCGTTAGAGGATATAATGTTCTCCGTACTTCAGAAAAGAAGTCATGATGTGAATTAATTTAGAAAGTTTTTGTTAAACTTGAACTCTGACCTGATGTTATGAAAACAGAAGAAACTAGCTCGCTAAGGCTAAATATCTATATCACATTCTTACTGAAGTGTAGTCGCAAAACCTTACGTCTGGAACCTTCCCACAAACAAAAGAGTCGCCTCAGGAGACACGCTCTCCTCTGTAGGAAGGCTTGGATGTTATCTAAGACGTATGGACATTCCAGACTAGACTTTAAGCCGCCGGCGAGATGCCGAGCCATAAATCTCGTCTGGAGTAAGACTACTGGCAAGTGATAGTTTAGCTGAATAACACTTCCTGTCCTTTAGAGCTAATCTGCTCTTGCTGATGCTAATATACTGTAGGTGGTGAACCTTTTAGTAAACATCTTAATTCCTTAATAAATTTATTGATGTGTTCCTCTATGTCTAGGCCACTGTTTGCCTGTTACAAAAACCGAAGTCCAGACATTCCTCATTCTGAATAATTCATAGTACATCATGGTAAAATAATCTGTGTTCGAATGAGTTATTGAATAATAATCTGTAAGAGGTTGAAGCTATTTAGAACAGATCAGACGTTCCACAGACATGTGAAACATTTAGACCCGGTGTTGTGAGGGGGTTTTATGCTACTCTGGCTGGGTGGCTTTACCGATAGCCACCGATGCTGTGTAATGCCACTGGATTGGAGTCTTTATAAACTACAGTGTAATAAACAGGCTGTCGAGCTGCATGAATTAAACATGCTCCAAATCCCAAATGAAGGTAAATGCCTTCCAACCCTAATTCTGCACTGATCCTCCTTTTGCCTCCAAACCACACACAGGCCAATGAACACTTACACATACACACAAGAGAAAATATGCTGTAGGTCCAACACTTGCAATTTCTTGCTCAAGCCCAAGTTAAATCCCAAAATAGTTGTATTTTGTAGTGTGTATTTATCTCGTTATGGTTGCGACGATCTACTGGAACAAAAAGTCAGACAGGTACAGATCTAGATTTAATTTGAGAGAAGATCTAACCAGTGAAAAGTTTGTTCTTAAATTTGTTATTAAATATAAAACAATAAAGCTATTTTTTGCTGCAAGTTATAATGTTTGTAAAAGTAACATGACTAGGTCTGAAATGTTCTAACTAACCAATTATTATGACTTATAACAAGTGGCTAAAATGATCCCCCAGTGGTTTTCCTAAAACTGTTGGAAGCACAGAATTGTACAGAACGTGGTATATAGGGTATATATATATATATATATATATATAGGGCATGTGGTAGTGGCATATATATAGGGCATATATATATATAGGGCATAAAGGGCCTAGTGGCATATATATATAGGGCATATAGGGCCTAGTGGTTAATGGCTACCAATCGGAAGGTTGTGAGTTCGATCCCAGGTCCACCAATCCTGTTAAGGGCCACTGTTGGGCCCCTGAGCAAGGCCCTTAACCCTCAATTGCTCAGTTGTACAAAAATGAGATAATGTAAGTGGCTTTGGATATAAGGGTTAGAGAGTCTGACTCGTAATCCGAAGGTTGTGGGTTTGAGTCTCGGGCCGGCCACGACTGAGGTGCCCTTGAGCAAGGCACCGAACCCCCCAACTGCTCCCCGGGCGCCGCAGCATAAAAATGGCTGCCCACTGTTCCGGGTGTGTGTTCATGGTGTGTGTGTTCACTGCTGTGTGTGTGTTCACTGTGTGTGTGTGTTCACTGCTGTGTGTGTGTTCACTGCTGTGTGTGTGTTCACTGCTGTGTTTGTGTTCACTGCTGTGTGTGTGCACTTTGGATGGGTCAAAATGCAGAGAACGAATTCTGAGTATGAGTCACCGTACTTAGCCGTATGTCATGTCACTTGAAAGCACAAAGCAGCTCCATGAAGACATGGTCTGCTGGTGAAAGATCATCTCTCATGAACTCAAGTGTCCTGCACAGAGCTTTGAGATGAACTGGAGTCTGATCTCACTAATGATCCAGTAGCTAAATGAACACAAATCTACACAGCAGTGTCAGGGCAGTGGTAGCTCAAGTCGTTAAGGCGCATGGCTAAAGTTGTTTAGTGGAGGGTCGGGGTTCATGCCCCAACACTGCCAAGCTGGCCCTTTTGGGCCCTTGTGATAGATGCTCTCTGCTCCAGGGGAGCTACATCATGGCTGACCCTACACACTGACCCTAACTTCCATAGCCAGGAGATGCAAATAATGAATTTCACTGTGTTCTAATGTACATGTGACAAATATCAAGGCTTCTTCTTCTACTGTAGGCACAAATATGATGGAAAGCATTCACAGAAGAGTAATATAGGATTTCTCTGTCTGTGTTTGTGATGTTAATGTGATGTGCTTTGTGTAAATAAGGTGAAATAAGATGTGACTGAAGAGAGCAACACCGCTAAAAAGAAACAAAGAGAAATTCAGATATGATAAAAACTTTGGAAAAGCACAGCTCAGCATTAGGAGCTCTCCAAATACTCATCTTTCATTCAGAAACTCATACAAGATCTTAAGATAACTCTTACTCAACTGCCAGACACAATCGTTCCTCTGCGTTTGTGCCGTATAGATTTTTTCCCCCCATTTTCAGCACATTTCTCCTGAGGCTCCACTTTTCTGTTCTATCTAATGAACAGTCGGTGAAAAACAGCTAATGAATAAATAACAGACTTCTTAACAGATAACACAAGGTTGACTACAGGGGAATGAAATGGAAATTTATATCAGCAATAACCCCTCATGCTGAAAACAATATGGCTTCCTCGCTAAGCTTTCTTTAGAGTGTTTTCCAGCCATTAGCTGTGAGTGCTCCATATTTCAGTGGTTATCAGGAGCGAGACAGAACGAGGCAATATGCCAGAGTGAGCAAAACGGCATTCGTGAAGGAATGAAGAGACGACTGGATTTCTGAGCTGGAGCAATCTTTCTGAAAAAATTTACAATCCTGACAAGTTTTTTTTTCCCAAGGACGCTGACAAAGACCAGAGATTTGTATTGTGCTTACTGCAATAATAAGCCACACAGCTCGTTACCTGGGTTTGTGAAAGGGAACTCGTTACTGAGACGTAATTCGGTCGCTGAACCGTTGTGCATTGTGAGGTCTTATATTTACACAAAATAAACTTTTTAGAGTCAGTAAAGTATAAAACAGAACAAACTGATGACACTACACATGACCTTACTTTACCTTATCTTACTTTAGATGGGGATTGTGTCAGATTCCAGTCAGTTTCCAACCCCACCACAATACCAAATCTGCCCTTATAGAGGTGACTCTGGGAAAATATCCGATCTAGTACTTACTACTAGATCTTTACTGCTGCTTTTGACACTGACACTTTGATACAGCATTAAAAATGGCATAGAACTGTCCTTAAACGTTTCTGGGGCTTTTTACCCTTGGTCACTTCCTGCGTTTTCTGTGATCCGATAGCTATCCGATGGTAAAAAGACCAGGTCTAAATGCCCTCCGAAACGTTTTGCCGATGGTACAAACCCCTTCAGGAGGAGGTCTGGGACGCGTTTCAGATGAAACTGGACAGGTGTAAATGAATGTGGTTGTTCAAGCCACATACGTCAGCGCTAAACTCCTCCCAAACGGAAGTACGTCACTCGCAGGTGACTCGCGAGTCGTGCATCGCGCCAGAAATAAACATGTTTATGTTTTTATTTTCCCAGCGAAAATGCGGCAAAGAGTAAATGTTTTTTTTTTGCAGCAACCACATACACCAAAGTGTGTTCCATTTCAATTACCCCGGAAATGAGGTAAAATATATTAGCATTTTGGGCGGGAGTAGAAAGATCGGATCGATATCCGATTCGCCGAGACGCGTTTATGTGGCCTGATGTAAATGGGACAGTTTTAACAAATCAGATAGCTATCGGATCAGAGACAACACGCGAAGTGACCGGGTGTAAAAAGACCCTCAGATTCACTTCACTAGACACATCAAGCCCACTACTAAATCTACATAATATTGTTTTAAAAACAGTCAAAAGATTTAGATCCAGCATAGTGGACTTGTGTAATGGGATTTGAACATTCACCATGCAGGTACAAGTGTATAAACCAGCACGAAGAGAACAGAGCACATCGTTTCTAAACCCTTTACTCCTGCTAAATAATTAGTTACAGAATAGATTTTAATGCGCTGCTATAAATCTTACACTTCATTTTTTTTGGCACTGTACTTTTAATTAGTCTTTTAATCTTATTTTAATTTTAATTATTTTTTTTAATTTAGTGCTGTTCTCTCTTTATTATTTATACGTTTTTTTTTATCTTGTCCCCTATGTAAACCACTTTAAATTACCTCTGTGTATGAAATGTGCTTGATACATAAACTGAACTCATCTTATATTACCAGTATTTGTATCTTTAACACCGAAAATAATTGGAAATGTAATTGGTCTAAAATTTACTGTGTTATAAGTCATATCCCGTGGAGCATAATTATCTAACGAAAGCCTCTCGGAGAGCTTGAACACTAATAATGTAATATGCCAGTGTGGGGTGAAACCTGTGTAAATTGCATGCATTTTTCAGGCCTGTATGATCAGCAGTGTTCAGAAAGGTGGGAGTGATGTTTCTCCTGCTTACCCTCATCTCCTGGATCTCCTTCTGTCCATCCCAGGCCCAGCTGCGCTTGGTGAAATAGTTGACGGTGGCGAACTCAATGAGGGCGGAGAAGACGAACGCGTAACACACGGCCATGAACCAGTCCATTGCTGTAGCATAGGCCACTTTGGGTAGAGAGTTTCTGGCACTGATGCTTAGCGTGGTCATGGTCAGAACAGTGGTGACTCCTGAGGGGAAAAATGTCACCATTACCATGATTTGTAAATTGTTTACCCAGACATTTGGACGTAGGAATTTTTAATCTCAGCTTTACAGTTAGATATAATCTTGTGTACAAATCAGTGTGAATTGACTCGTACTATAGAAACATTAACGTGCTAGAACGTTCGTCCGAGCTGCGCAGGTTCGAAAATTCAAAGGTATAAATGGTTGTGGTAGCCTAGAGGTTAAGGTGTTGGATTACCAATCGGGAAGGTTGTGAGTTCGATTCCTACGTCCACCAAGCTGCCACTGCTGGGCCCCTGAGCAAGGCCCTTAACCCTCAATTGCTTAGTTGTATGTAATGTAAGTCGCTCTGGGTAAACAGTACAGTATGGATGTACAGTAAATGAATGGTACAAACCTTCTTAGCAACGTTAGATTTATTTCAGATGACAAATCATAAACTTGTCATGGCAGTACAGCACCACCGAAGCCTGTGCTGTCATGATGAAATCTGCTCTATTGCCATTTTAAATAGACCACTGGAGCAAAATAATAGAGTACTGACAGAAATGGCAGTGCTGCCATGGAGTACACTGGTCTCTGACCATCTGTCGGGACCACCTGTGATGGCCGTATAAAACTTGTAGGAATCGGGAAGCGCGTCATTCCCAAACAGATGCATTACTGTAGCACTGAGGAGTTTTGAAGGACATGGAGATGAACTCAGATGACAAATCAGTTCTGTTCAGTGTAGCTGTAAGAATGCATCTGAACATAGTCGCACTCTTTGTTCAACGTCTGAGAAATTTAACACAAAAGAAAAGCCGACGCTCACTCGGAAGTCCGCGAAATTCCTGGGGCCATGACCGGATTTTTTTTTTAGACCTCATACCCTTCTTTATAATTTGCCTTAATCGAGATCCAAAAATCTTTCCCATTAGAGACGGTTAAAGCTCGGAGTCATTATGTAAACTTCTACATCTATGAGCTCTTTTGAATTTACAAAAATTGAGAGCTTTGTCTTTACTGTCAACCGTACGCCTGCTTTATGGGGCTGTGGAGATTGTGTATATCTGAGTGAAGATAAAAGAAGGGGTAGAAAAGAAATCAATCACACTGGGAAATCAGAATTTTTTTATAGGTCACTGTGTGGTGACCCAGAGCTTTCTGTTCTGAGAATGAAACAGCAGAAGCGAAATGAGGGAACGGTCTGGGATCGGTGCCCATTAAAGCAGATAGAAGAAATCATTCCACTCGGTCTGCTAACACCTGCCTCAACCTCCTGTCCTGCACTGCGAAGTAAAGACGGTTCCATAAAATGTGAAATGCTTTGTTGTAATTATTACAAAGCAAGTCAATAATTAAACTTACATCAAGGCTTATCACCATGAAGCAATAGAGGCGAAAAACGTAGGGACATTAGCGTGGCGTGTCGGCGGAGACGCCGCTGTGTCAGCAAATACGGTGGACAATTGTTTGGATTATGCTCTGAAACATATTACACACAGACTGCCATAAACATTGTAAAACAGGAATAGCAGCATGAAATACAGTCAGTCCCATCACAAGGGGAATCGAGATGCTGACAGACTTCCAGGGCAAGAACGATTAATTAAATTTTAACCTCCAAATGGGCTTTTTGGAGTGGCAGCGAAGGACTAATATTGTGAACTTGATGTTTGACTTTCACTTTAAACTACAATAAATGAGAAGTTTGAACAAAACTAAATATTGTAATTATAATCACCGTTAACGTATTAGTGAAACGTTAGATTTGTCATGTCATTATACTGTAGCCCTAGACCAGGGGTCGGCGACCCGCGGCTCCGGAGACGCAAGTGGCTCTTTCATCCCTCTGCTGCGGCTCCCTGTAGATTTCGAAAATAAATATTTAATTTAAATTTATTTTATTTAGTTAGTTTTTAAAAAAAAATGGAATTCTGAGATCATGATGCTCTTGTAACATTAAAATAAACCGTGTTTAATTTGTTTGTCGCTCAAAATACGCGTCATAACCGCCGCCTTGCGAAATCCGACACAGGAGCAGACGCAGTTTCGGTTTGCCGCAGCCGGCATTGTTGATGTCATGAATACGAAGACGACTCGATTAGACGTTGAACGTTTTATTGGAAAGTAACCTTCGACCCAGCGTCTTTTTTGTTAATTTTAGTTCAAACTGTTCAAAATATTTTTGTTTGCCTGCAGAAATAAAATTTCGTTTTTTTAAAGTTTCGTTTTTAAACTTTTGTTTTTTACCATAAAGGCTACAGTATATTGTGTTCTCTTCATTTTAGATGTCAAAAGGGTTTTGTGGCTCCCTGTGTTTTTTGTCTCCAAATGGCTCCAAATGGCTCTGAGTGTTTAAGGTTGCCGACCGCTGGTCTAGTGAAATTTTAACAATTTTCAGATGACATTTTTCAGTGGAATCCCTAAGAAATATAGTAACTGATAGAACTGTAGACTTGTCTAATGTAAAAAAAAAATCCATTTACTGTTAAAGTTAAAAGTATGTGAAATGGATGGGGGTTGCCAGGTAATATGGGAGAGTTCAACACACCTCACAGATCGTTTCAGATTATATCTTTTACATCTATGAGCTATTTTTGTGCGAGTGAGATTTGATTGCCTCGTGTCCTGTTTTAATGGGAAAATGATACTGCTGTATTTTTGAGCAATAATTTATCTGTATATTATGTCCATAGCACGTATATATTCATCTGTATATTATGTCCATAGTACAAACACATCTGTAAATTACTGTTTATAGTAATAGCCATATTTTGTTAAATCCTTCTGTAAATTTCAGTAATATTTATAACCATCTGTATATTATGTTCTTACATGATGTTCTTATCTGTAAATTACTTCTATATTAACACTTTATTTAACTCATTTAAATCTTGTACACACTGTATATCCTGCACTTATGACTATTACACTCTGGTTAGACCTAAACTGCATTTCGTTGCCTTGTACTTGTACATGTGTAATGACAATAAAGTTGAATCTAATCTAATCTAATCTAATCTAATCTAATCAATAACTGATATAACTATATATCGTGGCAGTTTAGTGTTGTGTAGACATAATGTTATACTGCACAGGAAGCAACAATGCCGAGAGATTTCTCCTAAGCAAGGTGTAGGGAACGTAATGTACATGACCTGCAGGCAGTTTAAAGATTACTCTATTTAAAACAGAACCTTCTCCGAGTTTGACCTGCAGCCCGAAGCGGACAGACACGCCGCTTCATCACGTCCGCAGACACCGGGACTGCAATTCCTGCAGAATACTAATAAGTTTGTTCTCTGCACCTCATTAGGATCTCCAGACTGGAGGCGAAGAGATCATCTATACTGGCTGTCAACTTGCTAAGGCATAGCTGAAGATCTGGGAATATGTGATGATGGACTTCTTCTGCTCACATGACAATTAATATTTTAGATGTAAGTATTAGGCTTGGGAATGTGATGTCATGAAGAAGAGTCCTGTGAGTGATTCATCATTCTGACAGGTTTAGTCAGTCATGCGGTCGGATAGACAGCTGAGCTAGTCGACAAGTTTTCATATCAGATGTCTGAGCGTTTGAGTCATCGTAGTGCCAAACTTTTTTTGTTATAATCTGTCTTAAAAAAAAAAACAATGACAGCTGTAAAAATAAAATAAATAAATAACTACGCCGTACCGCAAAAACAAGAGAAAAACATATCCGAGTTAACCTTAGACGACGCCATTCCTTACTCATGCAGGCTGTGATATTTTCAGCAATCTGACTGTAAAATCATATATGATGCACCAGTGAAGCTCGTGTGATATTCCGGCGTACCGGCGTAGCTGACCTTTGTCTATATTGCCTTATTGTAGTGTCTGTCACTTCTCTTAAACAATTTTGATTGGTTAAGATTAAATATAAATGCTTGAGGAAGTGATGTCGGATGTCCAGATGGGGCAAATCGAAGACTAAAATAGCTCATCTTAAGTGTGGGGTGTCTGTACTGGTGACAAGGTCACGGTTTGCAGAGTGAGAGGTCAGGGGAAGTCTGTAGGGAAAAGAAGTCGTGACTTTAGAAAACAGAAATAAAAACAACTGCTTTCACTGCACAAATGAGCTGACTGTAGATAATCTGTCTGTTCCACCTCACCATGCAGCCATATTTACCACTGAATGATTGTGGAGGAATTCCTGAAGTACACTAACGTACACTACAGTAAGTGGCTAAAAGTATGTACACCCTGTGACCATTTCACCAGTGTGGTTGTTGGAAGCACACGACTGTATAGAATGTCTCTGTGTGCGGTAGCATTACAATTTCCCTTCACTGAAACAAAGCAAATAGCACAAAGCAGCTCCATGATGAAGACACGGTGTGGAGGTGAAGGTTGGAGAAAGTAGAAGAACGTCGAGTGTCCTTCACAGAGCCCTGAATCTGACTCAACACCACTGAACACCTTTGGGATGAACTTCGACATCTCGACATCAGAGTCTGATCTCACTGACGATCTTGTAGCTGAATGAACACAAACCCACACAGATACTGTACACTCCAACATCTAGTGCAAACACTTCACAGTAGACAACAGTGGAGCCGATTGGAACAGGGAATAGGGAATACATGTGAAACGAGACGTCCGACAAGCACATTTGGCTGTGACGGTCAGTGGTGCACATACTTTTGAACATTTATTGCAAAGCTTTATAAAGTGGCTTGCTAATCATATTTTATTGTACAAGAATGCACCATTTCCAATGTCTATGTTAATGTCAGATTTATATCTGTATGTTTCCTTGATCTTGGTAACAATGACTGACCGCTATACTATACATACTGTATGCTGGGGAGAAAAGGGTCATATAACTGAAACCGAGCAACAACGCTAGAACAACCTTTCCTTTACGTCTTGCCTCAGGGAAAAAAAAAAACCTTCAACAATAGCAGACCAAAGTTGGCTTAAACTCAATAAGCTCAATAATAATAATTCCTCAGCTCCAGCTGGCTTAAACCTCTTTCCGGTCCGAGCCAACGTCCTGCCGCTTGTGGGCTTATCTCCCCCCCGGGGAAGAGCATCGGCCTCACTTTTCTCTTTAACATCACCTCACGGCAGGTTCGGCTCCAGCTAACCTGTAATTAATTAGGTGCCTCTGTGGTGTTTTCACTAATTATAGGTCAATCCATTGGTCTGTGCAAACTTTCAAAGATGAATCCATCACTGTCCGGAGGAACGTGCCGTCCAGTCAGCGGTTTGCTCTCTAACTTTCTTTCATTCCAAGCAGAACTTTTTAATACCATCCCTGGTGCACTCGTTTGTCAAAAGCGTCTTGTCACAGATTGAGGGGGAGTGGAAGAGAAAATTACAAAAAAAAAAGAAAAGAAAAGCGAAGCGTCATCTCGAATGTGTGGAGCAGGGCTCAGTTGGATGGAGTCTCATCTTCTGTAGATCAGCTGTCAGCAAAGTGGCTATTAATTAGAAGTGGCTTAATTTAAACGTGGCACAATACCACTTTTTCTTTTCTAATACCGATCCTGCTTCTGGCTAGAAATAGGGTTATTAATCCCTTGAGAAGGAAATATTTTATCACTGTGTGGAAAATCGGCGTCAGGATAAACAACACCAAAATAATCGAATTGATAATAAACATTATTAATGAATTAATCGATTAATTAACGGATCGATCAATTAATTATAATAAGCATGAATAAATAATTATTCATAAATAATTATAAAATAATTCATTGTTTATTAATAGTTAATAAACATTGTTCACCTTTGTGCACCAAGTATCAGATGATCCTGATGTCCGTCTAATATAGTTTGTGTTTTTTACTACAAACTACAAAAGGTAAATATTTCTTGGTTTGTTTAGCTGAATAATTTCACAATTATCACAAGTCTTCAATTACATTCGCAAATAAAAAACAGTCAAGTCTATTTATATTTAAACATTTCCAGATCTAAATAAATAAATAAATAAATAAATAAATAAATAAAATTAAAATAAAATAAAATAAAAAATTTCAGTACACTCGGTACACTTGCTGGAGGAAACATGTTGCTGGTGATGCTCATCCTGGTACGGGACTAGAGACTGGGTAAGATTTTTGACTTCTTCATCTTCTGCCTCTACCTCTTGTTTTTCGGTCACATTTCAGGTTAACGAGACGAGGAGGAAGACTCACCGAAGACGGTACGTGCTGGCACAGACTCGCGGTTGAGCCAGAAGGAGACCTGGGAAAGGATGACTGTCATGATGCAGGGCAAATATGTCTGAATGACAAAGTAGCCGATTTTCCTTTTCAGATGAAAATAAGTTGTCATCACCACATATTCTCCTGTAGGGGAAAAAAAAAACGAAAAGAGAGAGAGGAAAGGAGAGAAAAAAAGAAAGGCAATGCATTATTAATGAGACTCGTGTCACATCCAAACTACGCTCACTTGCTGAAATATTCAGGACTTATTTATGAAAGTTAGCACAGATGCAGTATTTTGCACAGGGAAACACACTGAATATGAACTTCTATATGAAGAGATTTCAGGAAAATACTCTACATGTGTTACTGTGGAATAATGTGTCTTTACTCAGGTATTACTGAAATTAAATACATTACTTAAGTAAAATACAAATGAAGTATTAAACCTCGATAAACCTTTACGTTTGTGACCATCAAAATTTTCCATTTCCGTTTTTCTTATTCTTATATATATATATATATTTTTATCATTTTCTGAGTTTTGTGGATGACACTTTTCTTCTGCCTTCAAAGTAAATGATATATAGTTAGTTAAATTAGCCAGAGAATGAAATTTTGTTTTTAAATGAGGTACCTAGAGTAAATATATCTATAAGTTTTATACATTATTTTTATTAGTTGGATAGCGAGATTTATTTTTAGGTAAATTTGATCGTTTTACCTTAAATTCATAAATGAACTTTTTTACTTCTGGACTTTATTTAAAATAAAACACTTTGCTTATTGAACTTTGCACGTTTGTTTGTTACATGAGCTATTTATGTTTTGAACATTAATTTATTAAGCTACTCGTTTAAGTTTTGAACATTAGTTAAATGTGTTTGTTGGTAATGTGTCTAAAAAGGTTTTAAAACATTTTCCCAACAAATAACCAACATGGGGGTCACGGTGGCTTAGTGGTTAGCACGTTCGCCTCACACCTCAATGGTTGGGGGGTTCGATTCCTGCCTCCACCTTGTGTGTGTGGAGTTTGCATGTTCTCCCCATGCCTCGGGTGTTTCCTCCGGGTACTCCGGTTTCCTCCCCCGGTCCAAAGACATGCATGGTAGGTTGATTGGCATCTCTGGAAAATTGTCCGTAGTGTGTGAGTGTGTGAGTGAATGAGAGTGTGTGTGTGTGCCCTGTGATGGGTTGGCACTCCGTCCAGGGTGTATCCTGCCTCGATGCCCGATGACGCCTGAGATAGGCACAGGCTCCCCGTGAACCGAGAAGTTCAGATAAGCGGTAGAAGATGAATGAATGAACGAATGAATAACCAACAAGACAGGACATAATGAGCATTGTTGTTTTTTTAGTCATGCAGATTCAGACATGATGAACTTGTGGGCTTCTTGAACTTCACCATTTTTCACCATTCACTTGAATTCTTGAATATGTTTAAATATATACTTTTTTCTCAAGATGTTCACTAGATTTTTGGCTCCACACTTTGGCTCCGATGTTAATGGTGTGAGATTTTGCCCCAGCACAGTTTCCCTGTACTTCTTTTCTCCCCAGCTGCTATGTCAGGGATTTCTGCTGTAGATTTGCACCCGCTGTCTTTCCTCAAATCTTTCTAGACCTCACAAGTGTCTCACATGGAAATCTCCAGCCATTAGAGCCTTTACATTATGCACTCAGGAATGCGTGGGCCTGGATTCATCTTCACGATGAGGTTCTCAGAAGCATAACAAAGTGTGATATATGGACTTCGTTTAATTGTGCTGTGGGTAAATTTAAGCAGGTATGAAAAATCTGCTGCTTACTCATTAAAAAAACATACAGGTTATGTATGTCTGTTTAAGCAAACAAGATATACGACCGGCCTTATTTTCGATAAAATCCATTTGAGAAGTCACAGTTTCTCTGTTTAATGATGGTATCTCAGTCCTTTGAGGTTTAAAACATGATCAGAGGTGGTGATCCGGAGCTGTATCGGTTAGCCAACACGTCCTCATAACCCCCCTCCTTCCACACTCCAAGGCAGGACACAATTAAAAAGAGAATAACAGATGTCGCTTGTCCTTGACAAGAAACTGAGAGGGCCATTTATCTTTTCCAGCTTCGCCGAGGAAGACTGTAAAAACGGCCTTATCCACAGGCGAGTCAATCTAAAGCACCACCATCATCGCCGCCAATTTAGACTAGTGCCTATTTAAACACATCTCAGGAGCTGTTATTTCTCTCCTTGAGCTCTCTCGGATTCAGAATAAAGCCTTACTCCTGTGACGTGCCGAGCTCTGAGAGCGTTCGTGTGATCGTTGTGTTTTGTCCGAGTCACGATGACGTGAACTGTAGAGAACAATAACTAAAGGGAGTGTCAGTATGTGTGATATAAGGATTTAATCTTCTCTACACTATGTTACACATCCATTAACGGTGACTTCAATTCTACTAGATTCTATTCCCAGATCTGACATCTGTAACGTTCAACATCAGAGTGCGCTAGTATGAGTTATCACTGATCCAGCTGACATATGAATCATATGAATTTACACCACCTGTAAGCCCCGCCCCTTCTGTCTCGATCTCGATCTCGATCGTGTTCCACTTAGCTAACACTGGGCAATTTTTTTTTTTTACTAGTTAAGAATCAGATAACATTATTTATTATGGATGTCTCTGAAAAATGTAAATAGATGAAAAAAAATTAAGGTTGAAATAGTAGCTATAGTGAAGTGTTCAATTAAACATTTAATAAAGAATGTTAATAAATCCGGGGGTCACGGAGGCTTAGTGGTTCGCCTCACACCTCCAGGGTCTGGGATTCGATTCCCGCCTCCGCCTTGTGTGTGTGGAGTTTGCATGTTGTCCCCGTGCCTTGGGGGTTTCCTCCGGGTGCTCCGGTTTCCTCCCCCAGTCCAAAGACATGCATGGTAGGTTGATTGGCATCTCTGGAAAAATTGTCCATAGTGTGTGAGTGTGTGAGTGAATGAGAGTGTGTGTGTGCCCTGTGATGGGTTGGCACTCCGTCCAGGGTGTATCCTGCCTCGATGCCCGATGACGCCTGAGATAGGCACAGGCTCCCCGTGACCCGAGAAGTTCGGATAAGCGGTAGGAAATGAATGAATGAATGAATGAAAGTTAATAAATCATCGATCATGATTAAAAAACTGTTGAAATCAACATCACACAAGTCTCTCTGTGAGAAATGCCATTGCAACTATAAAGATTTTAAGGTCAAAATGAATGAATATTCATCCACCCAGGCAAGCGAGATATAAATTGTTGTCGATTAACATAAAAGTGAGGACTGATTTTAAATACGGCAGGAGAAGACATCACCTTCCTCTCGTTCGACTGCACAGGTTTTTATCGGTACGGTTCTTTTCCACATTAGAGATCCAGAAGGTTGTGAGAATATTTTGCCTTTTACTTAAAAAATTCATGAGCAGTTCAATCATAAGTCAGACCATGTGCTCTTTGATGAAACTGCATTGCTCTGGGCATCGGCTGCTGTTTACGGTTTTTTTTTTTGGAGTGGGCACTTTCAAGACACTCCGTCCTTCAAAACAGATAGAGAGAAAGACTGAGATCTGAGCGGAACTGCTAACGAGAGACGCTCGTCCGAACCGTCGGGAAGACTTGTTAAGCACATACGTCCTTCATGTTACGCTCGATAAGACAAGACTTGGAAAATGTTTTTATTTCACCGGAAAGAGATTTTAATCCCTTTTATTTTTTTCACACGTCCATTCTAAAAATACACATTTCCAGCAGAAACGCACACAGAAACACAATCATCGAGTCCTTCACTCTTCACCCAGACTGCAGTGGCCCCAATAACTGCAGCAGAAAGCAATCGATGAGCTCAGTGCTTGCAAAGCAGGCCAGATAAATTACTTTACAAACAGACACAAATGGAATTTGTAAGCGTATGCCGGGCACACACACACACACACACACACACACACACACACACACACACACACACACACACACACACACACACACACACACAAAGGGGAGCGAACAGAAAGTTTATCCAGACAGCTTGTCTTGCTGTTTATAAACTAAAAAGAGAAGTTTTGAAATTGAAAATGCGAATTGGATTTCTGCACCTCTGTCAGATCGATACAGATTTATGAATAGATTTAAATTTGTTTGTTGTTGTCAAGGTGAATCAATCCTGCATGAAAAATGATGACCTCTAACACGCATGAATGAAATTATAGTATGTATATCGCCCTGAATACGGACAAATTAGTCTGATCTGAAAGGTTTGATCACACGTCATATAACATTTACATTTACAGCATGTGACAGACCCCTTATCCAGAGCGACGTACATAAGTGCTTAAATCTCTAACACTGAATACATTAATGCTGCTCACTAGGTTACAGACTTAAGATACCATGACTTTAAAACTTTTGTTCAAAGTTACAATGAAAAAGTGTCAAAGGTTTTCTTTTTTTTTTTTTTAATGCAAAAGATAAGGAAAGAAGTGCTAGTTGAAGTGTTTCCTGAATAAGTAGGTCTTCAATCGCCGCTTGAAAATAGCCAGTGACTCAGCTGTCCGGACCTCTAGGGGAAGTTCATCCCACCACCTTGGTGCCAGAACAGAGAAGAGTCTTGTAGTAAACTTGCCTCTTACCCTGAGAGATGGTGGGACCGGTGGAGCAGTGCTGGTAGATCGGAGGTTGCGGGGTGCAGTGCGAGGAATGATGAGGGCTTTGAGGTAAGAGGGAGCTGGTCTGTTTTTGGCTTTGTAGGCCAGCATCAGTGTTTTGAATCGGATGCGTGCAGCTACAGAAGCCAGTGGAGGGATCGCAGCAGCGGGGGGGTATGGAGAACTTTGGCAGGTTGTAAACAAGCCGTGCAGCTGCATTTTGGATCATTTGCAGAGGACGGATTGCGTTCATAGGTAGACCTGCCAGCTGTGTGTTACAGTAATCCAGTCTAGAAATGACAAGAGACTGAACAAGTACCTGAGCAGTCTGTGTGGGGAAAAATGGCCGAATCCTTCTAATGTTGTAGAGAAGAAACCGACATGAGCGAGTCACATTAGCAACATGAGAAGAAAAGGACAGTTGATTGTCCATGATTAGCTGTGGCTGAAGGGGAGATCAGATCGTTGTGCAAGGACATAGCAAGATCATGACCTGGGGATGAATCACCTGATGATCAGCAGTTCAGTTTTGCTAGGATTGAGCTTTAACTGATGAGCAGTCATCCATATAAAGCTCCTGGTGTCTTATATAATCTGTTCTTAGTGTTTGCTGCAGCAGCTCAACTCCAAAATAAAGCGACACTTCATCTCGTCTGCGTCGTAGGTCCTGATGGCGTTTTCACTAGGGATGTACCGATCCGATATTTTGGATGGGTATCGATGCCGATCCAAGCATTTCGAGTAGATCGTGTATTGGTGGTGCGTGACCGATCCAAATCCGATACCCGTGGTCGTGGGCCCACCCACTTTTTAAGACCAAAAATATTCGACCCACCCACTTTTACCGTCTCTATTCAGCGCATATGCCTTTTTTTTTATTATTTAGCGCCGCCAGTCGAATCCATTCCGCTTGAGGAATGCCCTAATATATTAAACTCCATTCCGCGTTTTACCTACAACATTGACCACGCTGCTGCTTTCTGAAATCCATGGGGGTCAAACCATTATATGTGGGTGGGACAGGCCACGCCCACTTTTTATTTATTTCCGACGCCCGTGCCCGTGTTGGTTGATTAATGAACAGCAAACATCATAGACTATTGTTTAAACTTATAAGAAAAATGCACTTATATATTAAATTACATTCATGTAAATAAATCTAATAAATTCTATAGGTAATATGTTGCACAACCGCCTGCGACAGACAGCAAGTTTATCAGGCGTCCTTTCTGTTTACCTCAGCGTGTTAAACATGTCGCTCATTTGGGTGCGAGGTTTACTGTTTAATACGTTTTACTTTGTGTTTCAAGCGTTCTAATGTAAGATTCACGTAAAAATATTGACTTTTCTTCAGAAAATAATTAAATTTAATAATTGCAGTTTATATGGTTTAGATTGTTATACCACTAACTGATAAATATTCTGTTTGCTGCTGCATTAATACTTTTTAAGGTTTCTTGTGTTTTCAGTTTTCATCCAGTAATAAGGGCATTTTTGTATTTCTTTGCCAGAAACTAATAAATCTTAATAACAAAACGAGTTGTTTACATTCTTTAGTTTTAAAGGTAGAAGAGAACGCAGGTATCGGATCGGTATCGGCCGATACAGGCAAACGCTGGTATCGGAATCGTATCGGAAGAGAAAAAGTGGTATCCGTACATCCCTATTTTTTCAGGCAGCTTTTCTAATGTTTCTAATCTTATTATGTGATTATTGCTGATGGTGAGATTTGAAAGATAACTCTGTAGCTTTGTGACTCTGTTACATTAGTTAGTAAGATTTCCAGAAAACCTGGTTGAGAGTTTGATGAAATTGTCTGATTGTAGCCGAGGCACGACAGACGTTCATACCACACCCACACTGAGTATATACACAACTGATCTAAATATTACAACACTGATTTATCAAGATTTTACTGGATTCTATAAACATAGAAATAGAATAGAAACTTTTTGCTTCTAGTGAATAGATTTTGAAGTTCCACTTGTTGCTACCTGTGCTGGACTTGATGGTCTCTTTGCCGATGACGTGTCCCAGCAGGTCATACTGGTTGAGACGGGAGCCATCTGGGGCCACAGACACAGACCTGTCATCATCTGCAGTCCAGATGTAGACCACCTCGTTGTTGGTGTAAGCATCTGAGAGAGACAGAAGATAGAAGACTATTTCTATTCGGCAGCTATATATAAGAATACGCTGATGTTGAATAAATGTGACATGCACACGTGAAATGGACAAAGCATCTTTTAAAAATATACAATGTTGATTCAAAATATTAGATCCTCCTGAATAATGTCATGCTGCTGTGACCCACAGAGGCACAGAATCTACAAGACCTCTGAAGGCGCCATGTGGTATACGGCACCACAGAGAGATCCTTCAAGTCCGGTAAGTTGTGAGGTGGAGTTACTGTAAATCAGACTTCTGGCACCTCGAGAAGATTGGATCATATTGTGATCTCACTCATTCAAAGGCCAGAGCAACACCCTAAACACTTTGTTAGGTGTTATGATGCCCCACTGGCATTTAGATTTACTGTGATTGTGTCACAGAAGCAGTCTGTCAGGTTTGGACCGGAAGGTATTGCCTTTGTTGACCCTGCACATTGCTCGAGCCTTGGGTGCCTTATGTGCTGCTGCCGGTTTATGATTGTTTGTCAGTATTTAAACACTGCTGACTGAGACTCGCTGCTCTTGCTCCTGACAATATGGCCCTTGTTACTGAAGTTACTGAAATCTTTACACCTGCCAATTTTCCCTGAATATCGATTACCAGAACTGACTGTTCACTTACCTTCTAATATACCAGACATATGCTTCTGTTACAAGAAAATCAACTTCACTATTTAGTATGTGCCTTGTCCTTTGGCTCAGTGATATATTCATTTAGTGCACTTACAAAGAATCGCTACACTATTACTGCCCAACCCTGTATATATATATATATATATATATATATATATATATATATATATATATATATATATATATATATATATATATATATATATATATAGGATAAAGAATTTAAGTGCAGCACATAGGCATCGATTTTTTCCAGAGTACAATCATATATACTGTATATTACACATCCTGAAGTGCTTTGAGAGACTTCGTCATGAGGCCTCCACCTTCACCGGACCCCCGCATTTAGCGTATTGTCCAAACGCTACATAGACGATGCCATTGCCACGGCCCTCTATTTAGCCCTCACACAGATGCTTATGTACAAATGCTGTAGATAGACTGCAGTGCAGTATTCAACACAATCAGCCCTCAGCACCTGATGGAGAAGTTGAGCCTGCTGGGCCTGGGAGATCTGGAACATCTCCAGCACCACCACGCTGCGCACTGGGCACCTCGGGACTGTGTTCTCAGTCCAGTGATGTTCACGCTGCTGACTGTGTAGCAATGCAAGGCTTGAGCAACATCATCAAGTTCTCTGATGTCACAACCATGGGGTGTCTCATCGGCAATAACGACGAGTCAGCATACAGAGAGGAGGTAAACCATCTAAATGCCTGGTGTAGAGCCAACAACCTGTCTCTGAGCGCTGACAAAACTAGAGATGGATGTTGACTTCAAGAGAGCACATAGTGACCGCTGAACATCGATGGATCCTCTGTGGAGTTCGTCAAGAGCACCAAATTTCTTGATTTCCATCTGGCGGAGAACTTCACCTAGTCACTCAACACCAGCTCCATGTAAAAAAGCCCAGCATCATCTCTACCAAGTATGAAGGCTGAGAAAAGCTCATCTCCTTCCCCCCATCCTGACTATGGTTTATAGAGGAAACATCGAGAGCATCCTGAGCAGCTGCATCACTGTGTGGTTTAGGAATTGTCTTGGATCGCAAGGCCCTGCAGCAGATAACGAGGACAGCAGAGAAGATCATTGGAGTCTCTCTTGCCTCCATCATGGACATTCATTTTGCACACCACATGTCAATACATGATCAAACTGCTGCTACTACTTATGTTTGTTTACAATTGCCCGAGTTGCACAATGTACTTTATAATATACAGTACAGTGTGCACACTGCTCAGCACTATTTTGTGTATTTGTCTTGTAGTGTTTTGTATCGTCTGTTTGTCTTTTTGTCCTTTTTCTTCTCGCAATGTTGCACTACAGTAGGTTGCACACGTCGCACTTTATGTGGCTAGGACTTAAAGGTGCGGTCTCTGTTGTTTGAGAAATGCTTCAGAAAACTGATTCGGGCCGAAAAATAAACAAAATACAAAACTAACGTGTAGCCAATGAGCAGAAAGGGGCGTGTCTTGTCGATATGGGCGGAGAGAGTGTTCAAAGCGCACGTGTGACATTAGCAGAAAGCGGTTTTAACATCGACATGGAGGATAAAAACAAAGAAAGAAAGAGAAGAAAGACTTACGATAAGGACAAGAAGTAGGACGTGTTAATATAGGATCAGCTTTCCAGCGCTGGAGAGAACTGAAGGAGCAGGAAGTTGGCCACATATTCACAGGTTGGAGTTTCCCGAGTCAATAACTCCTGAGCTAAACGCTGTTACTACACAAATAACACCTCTTTTCTATCGTAGTAATGTAGAGAGGCAGCTACAACCGCGTTTTGTGTAGTAACAGCGTTTAGCTCAGGAGTTATCGACTCGGGAAACTCCGACCTGTGAATATGCGGCCGACTTTACTTAAGACGCCGAAGCGCTTTTTTCCTTCTCTATAGGTGAGTAACGTTGGTTTTGCTTTGTTACACAGAACTAATATATGCCTTTGTCCTTTACATCATGATGCTTGTGTGGCATTTTTGCTTGTTTGTTTATCTACAATCGTATTGTTCTTCCCTTCAGCTATGATAAAGACACGTTTCTTTCTGTTAGTCGCCCGGGTTACGTACAGTATGTATGTGTGGGCGGAGCTATCGATACAGGGGTGGGACCCGTTTGGGTTAGGGGCGTGTTTGTTTTGGTGATTTTATATGTCTACATTGGCTTTCAAACATCGGAGACCGCACCTTTAAGTCCTTAGCTCATTGTTGTTTTATGTAGCTTTATGTCCTTTTATTTAGCACCGTGGTCCTGGTCCGTTTAATTTCACTGTGTACTGCACAAGCTATATATGGTTAAAATAACAATTAAAAGCTTCTTGACTTGAGTCTTGACTAATGTGAGTTTCATCTTTGAATATAAATCCCTCAAAACAAAAATCAATATCAGTGTCACTTGGTATTTAACCAAAGGTTAAAATCAATGCATTAGATTACAATTACTTTATGTTGAATCCAAGGTTTATAGATCAGCAACTGCGAGGAAAAAAAAAACAGATCTGGAACAGAAACCATTCGAGGGATTGCTAATGAAATTTTGATGGCCAGAGAAAAAAGATATTATTTTATTCAGTTGGAAAGCCGTTAATCAAAGCCTCAACACATAAAATTTAATGCTGCTTCATCTATAATGTATTGTAATTGGCAATGAAGAGTAGTGTTTATGCTTCTGATATAGAGTTTGCAGCAGGCAAAGAGCATGAGAGCTTTATTTACAGTCAGACCAGCTTATGGCGAGTGAAAAGGGCAGAAGTGTCACCCGATTTCAGCAAATAGAACGAGAATAGCCTTAAATTTAGTCACTTGGATTAACCCAGAATACTGAGAGAGAAAGAACAGAGAAAGAAAATGAAAATATTAAATCCATTGTGAATATAATAAAGACGTGACATACGCAAACGTTTGTGATAATAAAATAATAATCATAATTAAGCAAAAACGGCGCACACTGTAGCTGCAGGTTCCTTTTTTGCTCACCATGGTTGTAAGGAGTAGTTATCGCACCAGACATGCTTTGCTCCTCTCCAACGCCATTCATCAACAAGGTACTCTTTCTACCATGAATTGAGAGGTCACAAAAGTATATGTATGCACTTTAGGGCGTGATGGTCCAGCGGTCAAGGTGCTGGATTCCTGATCAGAAGGTCGGGGATCGAACCCCCAAGCTGCCGAGACATCAACGTTGGGTCCTTGAGCAAGGTCCTTAACCTCACCTGCTCCTGGGGAACCGTACTATGGCTTGACCCTGCGCTCTGACCTAGTAAGTTGCCTGGTTACAAAGTTTGACTGGGTTCGGGTCTCGAGCTGGCAATACCACAACTGAGGTGCCCTTGATCAAGGCACCGAACCCCCCAACTGCTCCCTGGGCGCCGCAGCATAAATGGCTGCCCACTGCTCCGGGTGTGTGTTCATGGTGTGTGTGTGTGTTCACTGTGTGTGTGCACTGGGTTAAATGCAGAGAACGGATTCTGAATATGGGTCAGTTAACCGTATGTCACGTCACGTCATGTCACTTTCAGTTCTCCAAGCTCCGTGTGCTTCTCTTCTCTAAACACAGTTCATTAAATAACACCTTACTTCTTTGAAAGACTTGTTAGTCCTTTGGATAAATGATCTCAGATGGTTTTGGTGGTTAATTCTATAATGCTGACCAGATCACGGGTTTGAGAAAATAAATAAATTTGTTTATTACTTGGAAAACCATTTTGTATAAAAACTAACTCTTTCCCTCTCGTGACACTTTCTGTATTTTATACAATTAAAATGGGAGGAACACGGAACGTTTTCATTATCGATGCCCTGACGCAAAATGTTCTAGGTCATCGGTATCGATGGTCTAAAGTGCTTCATTCGAACCAGAAATAAATCAGCTGCTTCATCTGCTTTTGCTGATTTACAAAATCCAAAGTTCAAAAAACGATCATGAGCACAATCTGACAGACAGCGTAAACTTAAAATGGAGTTAGGCAGTGATTAGGGAATGAGGCGAATGAGAGGGTACGTGCAGGAGGGGAGGCAAGAGGGAGCACGCTCATAATTGTCAGCCGCTAACAAAAGCGGCTAATTACTCGCTGATCGTACAGCATCGGTTGCATAAAAGCGCCGATTGTTCGCCGTCTTTTCAGACTGATTTCCGATGATATGCAAAAGGATCAAATGAGATGTCCCTCTGTGCTGATCCCTTCGTAACGAGGCCCGTTGGTTAGAAGTAGGAAGGTGCAGCTGAATATGCAGGAGTGGAAGCCTTTTGTTTCGTCGCCTGGGGGGATGTTTTATTCATAGTGACATGACCGCTGCAGCACGGTGATCTCCAGTGCCGCCGGCTACATCCTTAATTTAATCTTGTGTGTTTGGCAAAGCAACCGGCAAGATACAAAATGTTCAGATTTATGGTCATGAATTTAGAGGAATGCTTTAACTAGTTAACTAACTGATGTTATACTGTAACTACTAAACGGTTTAACAGCTTTAACGGTTTTAATTGGGCTGAGGTTATTTATTCCAGTCCAAACAAATAAGTCACACCAGCAGATACGTACAAACACCATACTAATACTCAGCATGACCAACCCCTCATCATCCCTCAGCACAACCCCCCCCCCCCCCCACACCCCGCTCTCCCCACACAGCATCCTCTTACCGTGCATTATAGGAAGCGCTGCAAGTGCTCCTTTGGTACATGTTGACACGATTGCATCATGAAACTACCGCATGTTTAAAATCCCAGCGGTGCTCTTTTAAAATGAAGATCTGGTGACTGGGGAGTCCAGTAGATGAGTAGATGACGTTTTTTTTTGTGATCCTGCAGGAAGTTTATAAGTTTATAAGACATTATAGGACGGCAAACTTCCATAAGGTGATGACGTGGTCAAAAACAACGACCAGAAAGCTCGATGGGTTCAAATGATGCTCGGCTGGTTTTAAGGGGTCTGATGTGTGACAAGAAAACATTCCACATATCTTCTTCATCTGTCCAGTTTGGTGTGAGTCCATACACACTGTAGGGTCAGATTCATGTTCTTTGGTGACCAGGAGTAGAACTCTTTTGTAGATGTTTTTCTGCCTACCACAGCTGTAAAGACTAGTTATTTGAGTCGCCTACTCGGCTCAAAGCAGTCTGACGCTACTCCTCCGTCTGTAGGATGGATGCTTTCTGAATGATCTGTGTTTTTGTTTTCTGTATGAACTGTAGAGACAGTTGTGTGTGAAAATACCAGTAGGTCAGCAGTTTGCGATATCCTTAATCCAGCATGTTTGACACCAACAACCACACGCTGCTCTCCGAGGACTGAACCGAAGCCGTAAGAAATCACGATGTTCTGGATCTCTTTTTTTTGTGTGCACATCATAGTCAATATCACCAAAATCTGCAATATTTACATTAGAGAATTGCGGCACACCTTATTAATCCGACACGATAGATGCGGTTTAGTTAGTTGTGATTATACCGAGGGCAAAACCGGCTAATCGTCTTTGTAATAAGGACGACGTTTCCGAATCAGTCGTGCCATTTTAGCGCATGAAGACAGAGCGGTACGAGCAGCTGGAGGCGGTCGATTTCATCCGAGCTGCTTTATGAATACCAATCACACTGATACTGGCACACAAAAAAATAAAAAATAAAACACTTACAGCTTCCGAACTTGAGCGGGCAGGCGTGGGCATCCATGGGAAAATCTTCCAGATGCATGGGGCACTCAGCATGAATAGTTAATCTGCACGTAAAGGAGATAACGACGGTAAGACAGAATGATGATGCGTCTGCAGGTCCACTTCAGTTCAATCTAAAGAAATACAGACTTTCAGTTTCAAATGTCATCTGAGACCGAATCTGTCAGGGTGAGGAAATATAAAAACACTTTAGAATATTAATATAAAAAATATAATATAAGGTTTCTCATAAGAAAGAAGGACACGAAGTCGGTCTGCAGTGAGCCTCGGTTACGTTCGCCCATGTTTCTGTGAATAAAAGCCGAACGATAAATAATTGCAAGCAAAAAAAAAAAAAAAACAATTATGAACATTTCATGCAAAATGCATATAAAATATTTCCAGATCATAAATTAAAATGACAAAGTGTAAGAAAAATCTAACAGTATAATTGACATCACAGAGTTTAGAACTGTTACGTAATCCAGCAGAATATTGAAAAAAGCTGAATTTTAACTTAAGCACTTAAACTTGTATAAAGTTTCACAATCTATTTCACGGCGCTGACTGCAGACATCCTGGACTGTGAAAGCCTAAAAGGTGACAAACAACCAGAGTGAGAATCTCAGACATGTTCTGCAAATTTAAACACTGTCATGTTTTCTTTCGGCTTAAATCGTGTGTATCGGCGGCAGCCTGAACCTTACGGACGGACTGACGTCGTCTGATAAGTTCGGCGCATTTTTCTCACAAAAGTACAAAATGAGAATCTGTAAAACGTGCGTTTAGCAGCCCTACATCATGCTCTTAATGCATTGACAATTCAAGGGCAGGCAGTCAAAGGTAAAATGTAATCCAGCTCCAACCTGGAAGGTGTAAGTGTGTAAGTGTAAGACTGAATGACTCAGCTATTCTTCTCTTCAGCAGCACGTCGTACGCTTTACACCAGGCATGCTAACACTTCAGTTCTGTGGTGTTGTTGATAAGGTGAAACTAGCTATAAATAGCTCCTCTGAGTCGCTAATTAGCAAGTGGAACAGCTTTATTCTCAGAGGTGAATCAAAGTCATATCACTGCTTTATGACTGGAGGGTAACAGTAACTTTCTAATTTCTAATTTGACTAAACGTATAAAAACTATACGTATCGTACTTCTTGTTGTTAGACACAGTTTAATCTGCACCAAAAACTCAACGACAATATTTCCCTGATGGGTTAAATAATATAAAGCTCTGGACATGATGAGATTAAATATATATGAAAAAGAATGTGTAAAGAGTTTAGGTCTAAAGTGTTTAGGTCTAAAGTGTTTAGGTCTAAAGTGTTTAGGTTAAAAGTGTTTAGGTCTAAAGTGTTTAGGTCTAAAGAGTTTAGGTCTAAAGAGTTTAGGTCTAAAGTGTTTAGGTCTAAAGTGTTTAGGTCTAAAGTGTTTAGGTTAAAAGTGTTTAGGTCTAAAGAGTTTAGGTTAAAAGTGTTTAGGTCTAAAGTGTTTAGGTTAAAAGTGTTTAGGTCTAAAGTGTTTAGGTCTAAAGTGTTTAGGTCTAAAGTGTTTAGGTCTAAAGAGTTTAGGTCTAAAGTTTTTAGATTAAAAGTGTGTAAGTCTAAAGAGTTTAGGTCTAAAGAGTTTAGGTCTAAAGAGTTTAGGTCTAAGGTGTTTAGGTTAAAAGTGTTTGAGTCTAAAGAGTTTAGGTCTAAAGAGTTTAGGTCTATAATGTTTAGGTTAAAAGTGTTTAGGTCTAAAGTGTTTAGGTCTAAAGAGTTTAGGTCTATAATGTTTAGGTTAAAAGTGTTTAGGTCTAAAGTGTTTAGGTTAAAAGTGTTTAGGTCTAAAGAGTTTAGGTCTAAAGTGTTTAGGTCTAAAGTGTTTAGGTCTGACCTGTATTAACTCTACATGTTGGTTTAAACATGGGAACAAAGCTGAGTTTCCTTTCAGTGGTACACTTTACAAAGTCTGTGTGGATCAAATATAGCTTATTCGATATACGGAATCAAACGCGAAGACGTTACTCGAGCGGAGGTGTCGATATATGTTCTCGCTGACTATTGTGTAATTTGAATCCTTTTGCGATTCATAGCAAGAACATTGATGAGAAACAACCAATAAGAATCTGAGACAAAATCCCATTTTACTCCTGTCCTGTGCAGCAGATTCCAGAATCCAGTTTATAATCTCAGGGCTGCCAAGTGTCTTTTCTCACGCTCTCCTGCCACACATCGTATTTCTCACGCAGAAAAACTTTTTGACTATTTATCATATATTTAATAAGCCGCAGCCCCCAAAACGTATCAGTCCACACCACTGTCTCTATGGAAATGGGAATGAATCACGCGCGTCTCCCCTGGAGCTCTTAGTCGAGCCTGACACTTATCAGCCAATCAGAAAAAGAGGCTACACAACAGCCAATCAGAAAATAGCATTATTGTATCTGGGTAAGATTTAACACAACAACCAATAAAAAAAAAACATATATTCATTAGCGAGGATATTTTCCAAGGTCGGTTTGAACAAAACCTCAACACGAAACAGCTCGTCTCTGGACGGGACATTGTCCTCAATCATGTCCCTACAAATGCTGGGTTGCTGCGGGGTTAGAAATGTCACTCTTGCCTGACTTCAAAAATTGAGAGCCCTGTAATCTGTCTATTAGAACAAAGACAATATATAAATAAATCAGCAGCAATAAAAACACGTGTGAAACACTTCATATGATATAAAAATAACCATGTTTCTTTTCACCGTGCCTCCCGTTCTCACGTCTCATCGACTATCATTTCCTCTCTTGTTTCTTTAAAACTAGACATGACGGACAGCTCTCATGTTTATACTCTTCTACCTGATTACACACCTGAAATCTTACACAAGGTGTTCTTCTATACGGCACAATACAAAGCAATAACCTTCAGATTATGACTCATTTATCTGAGCTACACAATATCCCTCTAGTCCTATTAGTTTTACTCTAGTCACGGTGAACAGCGGTGCTAAAGCTTCTGAGACTTTCAGTAATAAGTTTCTCTCATTTGTTACTTCGGACCAGAAGCCTCAGCTGCCTGAATTGAAGAGTAAAGCCATGTGCTCATCCCACACCTCCATCTAACTGGCCCCCGGGGACTACGGAGTGGGCAAAAAACTGCTCCGTCTGGCAGAAATCTTGGCAAGCTGGATAATGCGGGTAAAATCAAACCGTGTTCGGTGTTAGAGGTTTGACCTGAACATGCTGGGATGATAAAAGCACCATAAAGCTACAACCTTCTCACTGGTTCAGTGTTTGTCATAGCGGTTGTGAAATTCTCCTGATACGACAGGAAGCACAAAAAACTTTTATGGTACTAATGACTTCATAACCACGGGGTAACTTCTCTGTGCGTTATGACGGCTCGAGTTACTTCTCAGGGTAAATCTACCGAGCAGAACAGTGTTACAGTGACAGTTTACAACACAGATGAATTCAGGACAGAAACCTTTTCTCCTCTCATAAAAAACAAACGTACAAACAAAAAAAAAGCAGTTTCATATTTATGTATTCCAGGCTTGTTTCTTTCTCACACACGCTGCGGTACATAAACTACACGCTCTACAGAGCTTCAATACTTCATCCTTTATTTTCTTCATCTCTCTTCTACTGCAAGGTTCTAGCATCTTCAAGTGCCTAATGAGATAAAGCTTGATGTCTCCTGGGTAATATGCAGACATAATATCTATGATGTTCAGGGCCGTGCAAATGAACTGAGGTGGACTTTTGTCTTGTTGACATTAATTAATGAGCATCAACCAGGTTCCTGAAAGTTCTTCGCACTTCGTTGACCCGAAGGCCATCATGCTAACAGGGGAGGAGGAAACACCCACACTTAGCAAAGCCCAAGTGGACGAATGAGCATGTCTGTTTTCTCCAATAGTCCTCTACACCAAATACACCTCTTAAAGCTTGGCTCTGATAGTACGCCCTTGACATGTATGAAACAATTCTGGAGTTTGTCCAATGCAGCATCGTTCATCATACTTATTATTGTTTTGAACTTGGTGGATGATCAATGAGAGGAGCGGAGAGTCAGTATTCCCACTGCGCCATGCTGCTGTGCTGAAATGATCACTGCTCTAAGAAATGCTTTACTGAACGTGCTACATATTGGCACAGGAGACTGATGTTCAGCTGACGCATGACAGAGAACGGATAACAGTTCACAGTTCATTTGATTCCCATCAAAAGCAGAAAAAAAGAGAGAAAGAAACCGCTTATGGTTACGGTTGAAAGAGTACTCAGACTGGTTAAGGGTTGTTTGGGTGCCATTCTTTGGAGTAACAATTTTTTTTTAATTTTTTTTATTTAATTGATGATATTTTTTGTATAGTTATAAACTATAAGCTTATATTTATATACTAGAGAATAGAGACACGATGAACTAAAACAACAAACAGTCTACAGAGCGACGTAATGGTGTAGGTTAAATTTCAGTAATAGTCTGGAGCAGGGGCAGTTCTAGGGTTTCATCTTTAGGGGTTTTATCCCTCAGTGAGAATTTAAAACAAGAAGAGTTTTATATTATATATTATATGACTACACAGTAAGCCAAAAGTTATGCTATTATTTAAAATGGTAAAAGTGGACACCAAAATTTTATGCATGATGTAATGATGCCGGTCTTGAATCAGATCAGTTCATGTATGTGTGTGCGTTCTCTACAAACAGTGTGTCCGATGAATGACGTCATTAATAAACTAATATTCACAAGACAAAGACCAAATCAATAAATGTTATTTTTATTTACTATTGAATGGATTTTTGCATTAATGTTTTGTTTGTGCTACAACTCTGGTAATAAGAATAGTGACATTTCACTGCTTTTGGTTGCCGTCTTTGCGGCTTTCCGCCGATTAACGTTCCTGTGCTTCTCCGTTCTTATAAAGCAGACAGCTGATGACGCAATATTGAAAGACTACAACGCACGCGCGTAAAAGCAAAGTAAAAAAAATCGCTCTTGGATCAAACTGATAAATAACTTTCTTTAGCATCGACGACACGTCCTGCATTTTAACGTCATTTTATTGTTTATTTATGAAAGTAAAAATTATACTTTTAGTTTTAGGGTGGCTGAGATCACACACAGGGGGCTGAAGCCACCCTAAAAAAGGTCTAGAACCCTTGTCTCTTCTTCATCTTCTTCAAGTGATTTAGAGGTGATCTTATTTATTTCTTTAAAAACAGCTGTAAACTGACTGCCAAAACACAGGACACAGTATGTAAGTGATGGTTAATCTATTAGAAACTGTATAATTTTCAGCAGCCGTCGTGATTCTAAACCTGAGGTTTACGAAAACAGTTAAAAACAAGTATCGATTGGAGGCAACTTCAATTTACTGCTGATCAGTTCACTGTTCAGTTCAATTCAATTTAATCTTAACTGATGTGTCCTTGATTTGACTCCATAATGAAGAACAATTTCAAAACTTCTTCTTCCTCACTGTCTCCATGTTTCCTGACAATTAGCACTAAATTCATTCTCATCCCAACTCACCCGGCGTTATCCGTGTTCCCACACAAACAAGGCCGATGCTGCTTTTTATGATTGCTTTCGAGCAGCTAGAAGTGTTGATTATTGAGCTATTACTTAAAACAAACTAATATTTATTCCCCCTTTGCTGTTAAAATAAGATCCACTCTTGTGGGAATTACTTTAGTTCATCCCAAAGGTGTTCATTGGGGTTACGTCAGGACTCCGATCAGGCAACTTGAGTTACTTTCTCCAACATTTACCTCTAGACCATGACTTCATGGAGCTGCTTTGTGCACAGGGTCATTGTCATGATGGAACAGGCTTTGTGTCCCTTATTCCCAGTTAATTAACAGACCTACACCAAACACACACTAACACATCAAACTGTTTACATGCTGTTTTGCACATATTGTACAATATCACAGTCATTTTGCACATATTGTACAATATCTCAGTCATTTTGCACACACTATACAATATTTCAGTCGTTTGCTGTTTTTGCACAATTCTATACATTATCTCAAGGACCTGCTGCTAAGAAACTGTGTTCATTTTTACAGTACACTGGTCTGTCTTTTGTCCTGCACTGTCTTGTCTGTCTTTTGTCCTGCACTGTCTTGTCTGTCTTTTGTCCTGCACTGTTTGCACCAGGTTGCACAGTATGTGGCTAAGACTACTTACAAGTCCTTAGCCCTGTCTATGTTTTATGTAACACCCTGATCCTGGAGAAACGTCGTCTCATTTCACTGTGTACTGTAACAGCTATATATGGTTGAAATGACAAGAAAAGCTTTTTGACTTGACTTGATTGTGTTTTTGGACTTTTTTGGTTTGGGGAAGAACAACATACAGTACGTGTGTGATGATCAGCGGTGCACATATTTTTGCCTGTATAGTATAGTGTAGGTGTGTAGCAGGTAATTAATGCTATCAGTGCCTTATGCTGTATCCCCGGAGTTTGTTTCCTACTCAGCTTTTGTTGAATCTGAAACTTTAATTATTTAATATTTACTTTACTGACACTTTCTCTAGTCATCTATGCAGATTTCTTTACATCCTCTCCCACTGATCATGAGGGTCACTATATATCGGGCCCAATAACGGACATCTTCGTTCTACAGCAGGTGAAACAACAGGGTTTTGTTCTCTTGTTCTGTTCTCAGGGTCAGAAAGCACTTCACGGTTGCCTGTTTGTCTCATTTTGAAATCTGCATCTTCTTCAGAACATGTGCAGGTGTATGGGCAATGTCTCACTCTGACTCATCTCCACAGAACAAAAAAAAAAAAAAGATGTATGCCAGTTTCAAGAGTCTGTAAGAGCACATGAACTAGTTTTTTCATTTTTTTAAAAAAATATCTTCTTATATTTCTGTTCTAATCCAGAGAGCAAATGTTCTAAGTGCTCAAGCAGCCTGTCATTTAGAACAGCGCTGTTTAGAAGGAGCATCTTCTAAAAGCATGGTTTAGAGCCAGAGGTCATCTAGGCATGCTTTATAAACAAAAGAAAAATAAAATGACTCAATCCTAGACAAGTTACTAAAAGAGTAGAAGATAAAAGATAAAGGGCTTTCAGAAGAAGAGGCAGAATGAGACAATTATTATTTTATACATCAGGACATACTAAAGAATTGTGTTTCTCTTAGCGAGCAAAAACGTCCTCTTTTCCTCAGCAGGACACAAAGATGTAGGACTGCATGGCTTAGTGGTTAGCACGTTCGCCTCACACCTCCAGGGTTGGGGGTTCGATTCCCACCTCCACCTTGTGTGTGTGGAGTTTGCATGTTCTCCCCGTGCCTCGGGGGTTTCCTCCGGGTACTCCGGTTTCCTCCCCCGGTCCAAAGACATGCATGGTAGGTTGATTGGCATCTCTGGAAAATTGTCCGTAGTGTGTGAGTGAATGAGAGTGTGTGTGTGTGCCCTGTGATGGGTTGGCACTCCGTCCAGGGTGTATCCTGCCTCGATGCCCGATGACGCCTGAGATAGACACAGGCTCCCCGTGACCCGAGAAGGTCGGATAAGCGGTAGAAAATGAATGAAACTCAGAGACACGGTTCAATGTTGCTCTCAATTTCTGTGGGCTAATATGTGCAACCTTTTTTTTTTTTTTGAGAAAGACAATATTCTAATGGAAATGCCATTAGTTTATTTTATTCCTTAATAAATAGTCAACATAACATATATTTAAGTTTTATACTATCTGTTAGACTTGTATGTAAACTTAAAGGTAAGCAGCTGTTCATTTACTGGTGAAACGCCTTTAACGGACCAAAATGTGGAACGTGCTGTAAAAAACCTGACACAACATATGTCATAAAACATCATCTAACATAAATCTTTGTTAAAAAAGCAATGTTTTAATAACCCTGTTTGTGATCAGTCCGCTGTCCCTGTGAACGAGGGGTTACTATAGAAATGATAAGGTGTTAGAGATTATTAGTGCATTCATATAAAGCTGCCACTTAAGTCTCAGGCAGCTCTAAGATCAGATCTGATGTTATTGAAAATGAATTCACACTTTGATGATCTGAGACTTCAGCTGCGCTGTAGAATAAACCGTTTCAAATTATTTTAATGACCAAGTAGCGGAAGTAAAGGCGCATCATTCCATCTCATTGTGTTCATCCATCAAAAAAACGAGTGGTGTCAGACACGCTCTCTGAGCTCCTGACATCATCGTGGAGGTGCGTGGGCTGTTTAGAAGCTTCAGATGGGATTTTTTTCACTGCCAGTTAAAATGTGGACACGCTAGACTGAAGTACGTTTAGGATGTTTTTTTGATATAATCCTACAGTTTGAAATTTGAACAGAAGATAACATTATTAATGGATTTAGTGCCCATGTTTTTCTTTCAATTCATTTCATCTTATTCATTTCTTAAACCAGAGTCATATTAAAGGTAGTTTTTATTTTCACCGTAGGCACTTACATTTTCTTTTTCCCCAAGCAAGTAGTTCTTATTTAGGGGAAGCAGTGAAGGGCCATTTTGAAAACGGGATGCACTTATTTCCATGGATTTCCAGAACAGCGTAACAGATATTGCGTCATCGGGTAGGCGTGGCCAATTTGATTATCTGACCCTAACGGTAGTTTTTGGTTGTTTATTTCTTTTCGAAAACAGCGTAACTGTAAGATAATAAAGCATAATAGATATAAAATATAAAATCTACCTGTATGACTGTTTTGTCCTTCATTATCCATCGTAGGTATGCTCTTTTTTAAAGAAGGCATTTTTCCAAGACCTCCAGTAACCACGCCCACTTTATGTCATGGTAACGAAACCACTGGAATTTAGTGAATGCCTTTTGAAAACTTTGAAGGTTAATCAGGAACACCATAAAGAAATATTTACTATGAAATAGATCGGGGGGGGGGGGGCACGGTGGCTTAGTGGTTAGCATGTTCGCCTCACACCTCCAGGGTTGGGGGTTCGATTCCCACCTCCGCCTTGTGTGTGTGGAGTTTGTGTTCCCAAACTCATATTTAGGAATGAATATTAAATATGTTAAATATGACGCCTGAGATAGGCACAGGCTCCCCGTGACGCGAAAAGTTCGGATAAGCGGTAGGAAATGAATGAATGAATGAGATAGATCGGAGTTGAGACTAAATTCCTGGTGTGTTATTTTAGTGTTAATGCCTTCATTATCATTTTTATCCACTATTTACGTGATAGAGTTAATGCTCTAGTTATCTCAACCAGAGACTTCGACATCAGGATTAGAGAACTTGTGCGATTCAGTGATTTCGTCGTCAGTATGCGGCTTTCCTCCTCCTTGCCTATTCTCCTGTATTTGTATTTGTTTTGAGGTCATTTATTCTAGACAATCAAATCGTTTATCATCCTTTTTTAAAATAGTAAATCACAAGCATGGAAAAATCAATATGTCACAAGCCTTGTAGTCAGTGAGACAGCCACTGCTTAACGAGTTATTAACACTGCACTAGACATGTTTTGATGAATGTCCAAGGTATTCATTACATCATGTCCCATCGGGATCAGTGTCAAAAAACAAGGGACTTTATTTAGCACTTGGAACCCCAGAAGTGGACTAGATATAGAGAGTAGGTGTTTTGGTTTGTCCTGAGTGAGGTCTTTATATAATCACCCTGTGCAGATTTCACACAGTGTGACAATCAGCAATAACCGGTGTCTATAATTATGGTTAAGTAAAGATGCAGGAAAAGATTGGCATAAGCATGTAAGAGAAAAGGACTGGGTACAGGGGCAGATGGGTTCAGGGTCAGTTGCATTGTATTAATCTGCGTCAGAAGCCTGTTGCTTAGAAACCTTGCGTAAGACTATTATTTTTAGTCTACTAGCATAGCGGGAATGTTTTTTTTTTACAATGGGGGTCTATTAAAAAAAACTCTTCTCACAGGGAGAAAGGGTATGCTTACCTCGCGCCACCGTACCTGAAGCTAAACAGGTTCTGAGTGGCTTGTTATGGAATACATTACTGAAAAAAATGATTCAGTGGACTTTTCTTTTAATAATCATTAAAAATACAGTACTGACATTTATGTGGAAACATTCTGATGAACTAATGGAAATTCTTGGAAGAGAGCCATCGTTATGACAACAGTTCCGAATTTCAGAACATTCAGAAGAAATGCGTAGTGTTCTCTGTTATCTATTGATGAACAAAAGACGTCGGGAGAAACGTGGTGGTTTACGCGGTTACAGATGGGTTGACGAGTTCATTACGAAGTATCTGGGCTTGGCACAATTTTATCAGAACAGAATCGAAAGAACGTCCAAGCCGAATCACAGGATATCATGGTCCTAGATGAGATCGTACACACATGGTATCGTACGGTCAGGCCAGGGCCAGAGTCAGCCGTAGACATATTTAGAATATATCAATCGCTAAATGTTCTAACAGGGATTAAGAAACACCTGGCTGGGTGTGTTAATGTAATTTATACAAAACACTTGGTGCTCATTAGACACAGCAAAGACAACTTGCCTCAATTGTGGGCTAATAAAACTTTGTCTACTTAAACACATACTCAGTCTATAGAAAACATCTGTCCTGTAGGAGAGGGCTTAGTTATTGCAATATTGTAGTAGATGTTAAATAACTACTTTGATGATGCAGCTCTAGTCTATAAAGAAGTCGACAGGATATAACTGTACAAAAAGCCCTGGAGAGAACGATCATTAAATGGATGTTTAAAGAGGCAGCATTATTGCTTATGATAACGACTGCTGAACTGGTCATATCTGATGACTGCTGGCATATCCACTGAGAGGATTACACCGAATCCACTGCACTCAAACTCAAAGTCTTATACACAGGGATAACCGAATATTATTACAAGCTTCGGTGGAAACTGTTGAGGACACACGTGAATGTGGGAGGACTTAACATTGGTAATGAATTGCTACCTTTAGTGCTTCTGAAAGTGCTGAACACAACCTCGTCCATTTTGTGTGCTCCTGGGACTTTTTCCCAGTGCAGGAGATTATACATGGGTTAGTATTGGCTCTGCAACCGCACTTTGCCAATAGGCTTTAAAGTTACAGCCTGTTATAGCTCTGAACATGCAATTAAATCCTAACCTGAGCAGACTGCTATTGAGTGCTGGGTCAGGGCCAGCTCAGGAGGCTAGGCTGAGGAAAAGGGAGCCAGGTTGCTCTCTGTGCTCCCCACTGCCAGCTAATCCCAGGCTAACAAACTGCCACGGCTGGCTGCCCAAACAGGATATGAATGCCACCAAGAGGTCAGGGTAACTGAACACAGCCAAAGAGTCCCTGTGGCCAACTTCTTCTGGCATGTCATACAAAGCGCTGTGTACAGTATGTCTTACCCTTCTACCTTTGTGTTTATCTGCGAAGGTACTGTATAGTATGTGGAGCCACTCTGGGGCAATTATTAAGGAACACTAATAAATATCCCACCTCTAGAGCTGTTACGTTAGAGTCGAAAAGGTCAAACATTTTTATTTTCCAACAAACACATCAAAAAACGTCAATAAATGAACTGCTGGTCAATTCTGCATCACCTTTGCCCTTAACATCAAAAGCCTTTAAACAGAGATACAATGAGGAATATGATTACAGAGCAGCAGCCTGTCCAGACACTCCAGATGTGCCATTAAATTTAATAAACTGAAGGGAATCTTGAGCTCCATGTTTATTTGCTCTGCTCTGCCACATGTTACTATCTTCTAGAAAGGAAGCAGCTTGACGTACGAGTTCTGCTGTGATTCGGTGGCGAGTCGTCCCTCCTCATTAATTTTCCTGTGTTGCTTTCTCAGACAAGAGCTGCTCGCTTCATCCAGGCTCTACACCTTTCTGTGGGACTGAACAAGCCCTCGATAAATCACACGTCACCCGACAGGGAGGTGTGGAGGGACATATGTGTTACCGGTGTGTAGTGAGGATGACTGCAAATTTTAGCCTGAATTTTTAATGTATGACGTCTCCTAAAGCGTGTTTGCAAAATCCATGCATCTGCTTGGAGATTGGAGTAAGAACTTCTTACTTGGTCGTGTGACAATTTTGGATCCACTCTCTAGCTGTCTCTCTCTAATCAACTGTATTTTTAAGTCGTAAAAATCTGACCTCTGACATGGAAGAGAGAAATGGAACGGACATTTGGTAACTCGAGCAACATCCACCTTGCATGAGGTCTCTGGCATTAACACTCCGGATGTCACAACAATACGTCAGCGCACAGCAGTCGACAGTAAATATTCGCATCGTTCCATAGCGTTACAGAAAAGTGTTTTAACCTCGTTATTCCGATGATATCTTTAGCATAATTCTATGGATTTCAGCCCTATATTACTAGCACATTAAAATCATAAGATTATCACAATGTTCTTATCTTTCTTATGTGTAAAGATGAACAAAAGTCTTATGACTCTATCACTAATCACACTGGAATAATGAATGATTAAGGAATAATTAATTAATAATGAATTTATTATTAGCAAATTCAGAGACTAGAGACTATTCAAATACGATCTTGCTCCAGTCTTCTGTGTTTTTTTAAGCTGAAGCAATCGAAGATGCTTAAATCTGAACTTTAGAAAACTGCGGATTTCTTTCTACATGGAACTATTCGGAGGACAACAGAGTACATTATAACACACACGCTTCCTCTGAGACACGTAATACCAGCAACCTCCAAACAATCAGGTAAACACACTTCTGTGGGATTAAACGTATCCATCCAGGTAAATATGAGCAGAACGGGAGGCTTATATTAATAGAGGAAATAGGTTTAACAGAACCCTAGAGTGCATGACTGTTACATGAGTCCTGAACAAAGAAAACTCATAAACACTTTGGCCCACTGTGAAATGTTCTACATTTATGGGCTGTTTTCTCCCAGCGCTCTCTCTCTCTGCACCTGATACACCTGATGAAATAAGTTGTGAAGTGAGAGAAATTGTGTAAAAAGCAAGAAAAAAATTCTCAAATTTGACTGAAATTCAATACTTGTACTTTGAAATACTTGTACCATATTTTTCACTTCTTTCCCTTCATTTCTTTTTGACCTTCAAAATACTCTCAAAATAAATGATGAGATATTTTTCTTGCCCAATCGAATTAAATTCAGATGAAACTATGCAAAACTGCGGCAAGTGTTCATTGAGCGAATGCTGTTATTGTTTGCATGTTGAGTTAGAAGCTACTCGAGTCGGTAGCTAGTTTCATTTCATACAGCAGTAAATTTCTACATAATATTTTATTTGTATAAAAATCTTGTGTGTCAAATTTCCACAATGCTGCAGGACTGCTCACGTCTAAAGAAAAGTGCCAACAAGGTCGAGTTTAATTCATTTCCAGAATTCCATCAATTCAGAGTTGAATCGCACCAAAGAGAGAAAAAGCAGAGGGCCTTTTTACACCCGGTCACTTCGTGTGTTGTCTGTAATCTGATAGCTGTCTGATTTGTTAAAACTGTTCCATTTACATCAGGCCACATAAACGCGTCTCGGCGAATCGGATATCGATCCGATCTTTCTGCTCCCGCCCAAAATGCTAATATATTTGACCTCATTTCCGTGTATGCGGTTTTCAGAATGCGATACGACGTTTATGCTACAAAAAAACAGCGATTACTGTTTGCTGCGTTTTCGCTGGCGGCAGCAGCGCGTTTTAAGACCCGACGAGACGCCCTGGTGAAAGATCACCTGCGAGTGACGTTCTTCCGTTTGGGAGGAGTATAGCGCTGATGTACAGTACAGACCAAACATTTGGACACACCTTCCAAAGTTTGGACACACCACCTTTTCAACAGGACAATGACCCCAAACACACCTCCAGGCTGTGTAAAGGCTATTTGACCATGAAGGAGAGTGATGGGGTGCTGCACCAGATGACCTGGCCTCCACAGTCACCGGACCTGAACCCGATCGAGATGGTTTGGGGTGAGCTGGACCGCAGAGTGAAGACAAAAGGGCCAACAAGTGCTAAGCATCTCTGGGAACTCCTTCAAAACTGATGGAAGACCATTTCAGGTGACGACCTCTTGAAGCTCATCAAGAGAATGCCAAGAGTGTGCAAAGCAGTAATCAAAGCAAAAGGTGGTTACTATGAAGAACCTAGAATATGACATATTTTCCGTTGTTTCACACTTTTTTGTTCTGTACGTATATAATTCCACACGTGTTCATTCATAGTTTTGATGCCTTCAGTGTGAATCTACAATTTTCATAGTCATGAAAATAAAGAAAACTCTTTGAATGAGAAGGTGTGTCCAAACTGGTTTTGGTCTGGCTTGAACAACCACATTCATTTACACCTGTCCAGTTTCATCTGTAACGCGTCCCAGACCACCTCCTGAAGGGGTTTGTACCATCGGATTTATATCCGTCTCCAAAACGTTTCGGAGGGCATTTAGACCTGGTCTTTTTACCATCGGGTAGCTATCGGATCACAGAAAACGCAGGAAGTGACCAGGTGTAAAAAGCCCCAGAGAGTTCTACCCAAGTGGATTAAACATATAACCATATTGAAAGCAAATAAAAAAAACAATCATTCGATTTCTATACCGTTTTGATCACGTGATTAATTTTTTTTTTTAAAAACTAGCCCTTGTTGTGATAGCGTTAAGATGTAAATAATTCATATAACATTTCCTTGAAAATGAATTACAGCAGTTCTTTAACTACTGACCGACCAAGCACATCCACAGAAGGCACAAATCTTAACTGGTATTCGATCCAATGTGGGAGGTCTATATCTTAACGGCGGGAGGACGCTGTCTCTTTTACTTAAAAAACCCACTATTTTCGCAGTTGTTTTCTTTAGTGCCTTGGCATATTGATTTTTTTCTCCTCATGCTTCCTCATCTCAAATTAGCAGAAGTGCTTACGGTTGCACATTTAGCGCTACTTGGTAAGGAAAATCCCAAAGCCGTGTTAAGATGGTTCTGCAGACAATTTCATTTAGCTGAGGCGGTATCGTTTCCCTTGAGAAGTTGAACATATGGATTTATTTTCTCTGATTTTAGAGCGCGGATATTTTCAGGATTAGTGACATGTTAAAGTGCGTTAATGTAAATTGAGGCCTAAGAAGTCCACAGAGGAGAAATAATGATGGGTAACAAAGTCTCATGTATTTAATTCTCATTCTCTATGCATGACTGTGCTTCATAATCAGGGAAGCTGGAGTGATGCTTAGGGGTAAAACAGCCGTGAATCTCTCATGTCTCAAATTTAAGATTCCATGAACAGAATAAGATCGAGTGCACCACAACTGAAACACTCAAAACTCCTAGTATATGATGTATTGTCTATAAATATACTAATCTGTAGAACAGCTTCATACTATATAGCCAAATAATTGTGCACGGCTGACCATAAGACACATCTTCTTCCAGATGTATTCCCTATTTCCTGTTCCAATCAGCTCCACTGTTCTCTCGTGTGAAGTGTTTGCACTAGATGTTGGAGTGTACAGTATCTGTGTGGGTTTGTGTTCATTCAGCTACAAGATCATCAGTGAGATCAGACTCTGATGTTGAGGAGCCTCCAGTTCCAGTTCATCCCAAAGGTGTTCAGTGGTGTTGAGTCAGATTCAGGGCTCTGTGCAGGACACTTGACGTTCTTCTACTTTCTCTGACCTTCTCACCTCCACACCGTGCCTTCATCATGGAGCTGCTTTTTGCACGTTGTCATGACGGAACAGGGTTTAGGAATCTTAGTTAAATTTAATGAAACTAAAGCTACAGCACAAAGTGACATTGTTTACAATTCTGTGGTAAAAGTTTAAGGGAGTTTCACCCCAGGGATCTGTGCACCATATAGTGTACAGATATGTATCTAAATCGAATGCATTCACTCAATGAGTTTAATTTGCAGCAGTGTATCTAAGCATGGGATACGGCTGCTTTTTGATCATCCGATAATAACATCCTAGCATCCTTTGTTCTCTGGCATAAGCTCAACAATAATCAATAATCGTATGACTATGGTGTCCGTCGCTTCACCCTTACTAGGCAGACAGACCCATCTCAATTGTTAAATGGTCATTTGCAGAAACTGAGTCTAGACTGAGACGGTCATGACAAATTAGAGCAGTAATAATGATTTCTTCAGTGTCTGTCAGCTCTGTTTAGGACTGCTGTAGTGTTAATGTCTTTTGTGACATGCTTTAATGCAGAGAAATAGGCTCAGGGTACCTGGCTGTGGCTCAATTGTCTTTCTGATGACATGCTCCTTTTCACCTTCGCTAGAATGATAAACATGGCTGATGGCATTCCTGTACTGACAAAAAAAAAAAAGAACAAAAGGAAAGGAGGCCGAGCACATCCACTGGGCTGAGATGGTAAAGAACAGAGCAGTGTCTCTGACGGAGTCCTCGTTATCAGAAGTACACAAACATAGAGTGTAGTTTCTTTGGCTAACCCAAAGGTCATAAAGACTGCCCTTTAATATTACATTAAACTTAGGACTGAGATTTGTTTCTTAAAGCAACTCAAGAACAGCATAGATTTTGTGTCATTCATCTTCTGCTGCATAAAACAGCACCATTTCTCCTTATTTGGCCAGTGACATTGTACCAAATGACCAAAAACCAAAACAGAAGCTTGCAGTCTTCTTCTTCTTTCGGCTTTTCCCGTCAGGGGTCGCCACAGCGAATCATCTTTCTCCACCTGCATCCTCAACACTTGCATCCACTAGCTTCATATCCTCATTAATTACATCCATATACCTCCTCTTTGCCCTTCCTCTTTGCCTCCTGCCTGGCAGCTCCATGTCCAAAATTCTCCCACCAATATACTCACTCTCCCTCCTCTGAACATGTCCAAACCATCTTAATCTGGCCTCAATAACTTTGCCCCCCAAACGTCCAACATGAGCCGTCCCTCTGATGCACTCGTTCCTAATCCTGTCCGATCTCGTCACTTCCAAAGAGAACCTAAACATCTTCAGCTCGGCTACGTCTAGCTCTGACTCCTGTCTCTTCTTCAGTGACACTGTCTCCTAAACAGAAGCTTGCAGTAAAAAGGAATACATTTGTCCTAACCTGGGTATCTTGTATCATGTACTGAATATAAAATTCACAATTTCTAAACAAACGAAAGCTAATGTATGTAATGAACAACGAGGATGAGCGAGTCATGACTGTGCATGTCATCTTCCTCAAACCTTTCACACATAGTGAGTGTTTATTATGACTTTAAGCTGTAATCTGCCAGATTTATTTCAACGTTCTTACTGTTATTCTTCATACACACCTGCAAAAGTGGAAAGTGAATCTCTGACAGTCTGCAAGTGTCAGAACCTACTACGTAAATATCTTGTTCCTAGGGTTGTGCAATATGTTGATATATCAATATCATGACAAAGCGAGTTATACGGCCCTTTGTGAGGTATAGTGAGGTATAACTCGGTACATCAGGCCACATAAATGCGTCTCGGCGAATCGGATATCGATCCGAACTTTCTACTCCCGCCCAAAATGCTAATATATTTTACCTCATTTCCGGGGTAATTGAAACAGAACACACTTTGGTGTACACGGTTTTCAGAACGCGATCAAAAAGAAGACGTAAAAACTGGTTACGACGTTTATGCTACAAAAAACAGCGTTTACTGTTTGCCGCCGGCGAAGACGCAGCAAACAGTAAACGCTGTTTTTTGTAGTTTTTACGTCTACTTTTTGATCGCGTTCTGAAAACCACGTACACCAAAGTGTGTTCTGTTTCTGGGTGAAAGATCACCTGCGAGTGACGTACTTCTGTTTGGGAGGAGTATAGCGCTGACGTATGTGGCTTGAACAACCACATTCATTTACACCTGTCCAGTTTAATCTGAAACGCGTCCCAGACCACCTCCTGAAGGGGTTTGTACCATTGGGTTTATATCCGTCTCCAAAACGTTTCGGAGGGCATTTAGACCTGGTCTTTATACCGCCGGGTAGATATCGGATCACAGAAAACGCAGGAAGTGACCAGGGGTAAAAAGCCCCTAAGATATCGTGATGTCTTTTTTTATAATTATGTATCGAATGTTCGCAGCTGATTTGATGGCAAAATCTTAAAATGTGTGAATAAATGTTATTTTCCCCCCTTTGCAGTGACAGATACTGTAATTACTTTTCGAAGCCACCAACTGAAATCATTAAAACAAATAAAAAAAAAGGCTTTTGCTGAAACCAATCATGGCCTTTAAGTGTGCTGTGAATGACATGATGGTACACCTTCCAGGGTGCATTATTCCTGTGACCGAGACCAGGATAAAGCATTTACTAAAAATAATTACGATTAAGGTCTGAACCAAAGGCCAAAATCTTTATGGCACTCATTAGGCACTTGTAGCACAGCACACATTTATGTTTTACAGTTAACACTTAACACTGTCTATGGGATTTTTATTACATAAGCTTAAGGGGCTTACCCTCTAAGTGCTCCTGCTTTTAATGAAGCGCTCATTTAGACTCTCATTATGATCCGAGAGCAAGAAGTTAACAAGTTCTACAAAGAGTTGTGTTTTCTTACTGTATTGTTGGTAACATTTGGCTAGGACTGTGTGTTAAACCACTGGAGGTGGGTGCATGTGCGATGTTAATGAGAAGCAGGTGTGTGGGGGATTGTAAATATAGGTATAGGTTAACATTTGAGTTGCTATGGAGACAAGTTAATAATTATGGAAAGTGACATTTGCTGGATTCGGTTCGTCACTGGAAGCATGAAGCAAAGGCTGAGGTTTTAAAACTTCATCAATGTGATGTGATAATGTTGATATAAAATACAGCAGGATATTAACGGTTACAGGTGTTAACATGAAGGATTTCTGAGTTTTCGATCTGATTAGTAGGACATTATTTGAGCTCTGGATCTCGGAGAACCTTTCGCTGCCTTTCTGTTTGCTGTCATGATCTCCATCTCCAAAGAGAACCTCAACATCAGCTCGGCTACCTCTAGCTCTGACTCCTGTCTCTTCTTCAGTGACACTGTATTTAAACACGGCTTATCTGAGCCCAAGTAACATTTTAAAATATTAGCACACAAAATCCATCAATATTTCTAATAACTTTACAAATTAAAAAAATGACTTCATGTGTCCTTTGTGACCCTGTTTGTAAATCAAGTGACCCTACATGAACCTGCAACCCCTTGCAATAAGAGCTAATAACATTATTGATCTTGTTATTGTTCTTTACTGCAGTGACATAAAGCTATTCGATGTGTCACTGTGTCAGGTTTATAAATTGTTTATATTAAGCATACCTGATTTAAAAGTATTAATTTTTAACAGTAACAGGAAATATGGTCGATCACGCGACTCGGTAAAAGGTTTAAACTAATGTTTAGAGCCGAGCCTTGTTTAAGAGTCCCGACAAAATCTATAATTCTTTAGGAAGAATTACAGCCAGTACATCGGATCATTTGTCGTACCACAGAGTGTTACATTCAACCCACCCACTCTATCTGTCTCATTTTAATATGACAGTAAATCAAGAAGACAGTTTAAAACTCCTCCACGCAAAATGAAAGGAGGTGGTACGTATGTCACAGGCATCAACGATACAATCCTGTCTCTACACATAACTGTCATCGAACATCAACGTCCCTCTGCTCTGAGGTGCGCTAGCTCACAACTTCACTAATTCTAATGTTCTTAAGCCTAAGGAGGATCAGAGGAACATCGACTCGAGGCTAAAGAGAAATGTTTTATCACACTTACTGTACAAGACGTCAACTTCGCATGTCTTCCCAAACGTGATTTTATAGATGAACTACGCTCTCCCTTCATTAGCAGTAAAGCCCATGTATATCATTATATATATTGATGGACTGTATTATATAATATTAGGTAATGCTGAAGGAGGAAGAATGGACAACAGGGGAATAGTGGATAAATTAGCTTCCATCTAATATTAGCATTTTAATAAAGAAAAATACAACAGCAAAAAAAAAAAAAATCATTAGACTTAAAAGTGACAAATTACAGTGTGTTAAATTGTAGTTTAAAGCATTATAGCTTACTGCATTAGGGATGTAAAACTTTTCTACCCCTTGATGCCTGATGAAGCCCGAGAAGTTCAGATAAGGGGTAGAAAATGAATGAATGAATGAGTAAGTTTTACATCCCATATGCAGTAAGCTATACCCCCAACCCTGGAGGTGTGAAGCGAACGTGCTAACCACTAAGCCACCGTGCCCACCATAAAACTTACTCCTGATATGATATTTGATGACGTACTGAAACTAATACGATAAGAAACAATTCGGTATCCTCAGATCGATATGTGCACAACTCTGTTCAGACTATTATAAATCCCTGCTGGCTTATTAAATTATTTACACAAAGATGTATTATACAAATGAATTTTAATTGTTTTAATAATCGATGCAAATATATCGGACTTTTCCGATTAGATTTTTCAATTCACTTAACCTCGCGTTTCTCTACAACAACCACGATGTATTTGACAGCAACGTCTAATAAATTTATACCTAACCTGACAATTCTGTCTTCGGCTTTCTGAACGTTTCAGTAGCCCTGGTTACAAATTGTGCAGGTTTTATTAGGAAACTGTTAAGATGTTTTAAAATCTTCTTACTTATGTTCATCTGAATGTTTTTCACACTCTTCTGTTTTTGCAGGCAAAATGTTTTATTTTTTATTGGAAAATTTTAGAAATCTAAAAAAATTTTTTATATGAACACAATAATGCAGAGGCTATAAAATAGGCATCTAGGACAAAATGTGCCTTAAACAAAAGACACAAACTAACTAAGTAACAATTAAACTAAAGTTAACAATAGGACGCCTTATAGGTATAAATATATACTTATGTGCGTAAAACTGTACAATACGATTGTACACAATACAACACACAATACAGTGAAATATAGAGCATTCTATAACTTTTGACTGGCAAGATATGTTAATGTAGATTGCTTGTAATCTGGTTGAAGGTCATTTCCAAAATTCAGGACTAAAATCAAATTTGAGGAAAGATGAATAGCTCTCGCTGACTCTCGGACTGTCCTTTCACACTGTGTGTAGAGAAAGCCCCCCGGGTGCACTATAAAGGTCAATAGACTTGAATTGCCCTGCTCTTTTTACAGCAGATGGGCACATCGCACTGGACGGCTGCTGGCCATTCCAGTCACAATTCAATTTTTTTAATTCATTCTTTAAGCACTTTTCATTTCTTAGTGCTACGACTGGACTGGAGACTTCCGGCGTCCGACTCTTTCTAATATCTATTTAACCACTGCTGTTTAAATGCATTTTAAAAATGAAGTATTTTTTTTTACAAAAAGGTGAACGATTTAATCCTCCAAACCCAAGACAGAAAAATTAGACTCTTCCACCGTTTCAGGTTTAAGGATCATGAGTTTGGGTTTCTGTGTGGAGTTCCTAATGGACGGTTGTGTTGTGGATCAAGATTCACACACTCACCTGTACATTTGAAAAAAAAAAGTTTGAGTCAAATATATATTTGATATTTTTTAGCTAGGTGTTAAACATTTCAGAACATGTTCAGAACTGTTTGCATTGCCACTAAAACAATAAATAAATGAATAGCTAAATAATAATATTATTAAAAATAATATTACGTATGCAACCCGGCTCCCTGAGAAGGGAATGAGATGCTGTATCAGGGCTTATGCTATTGGAATGCTTCTGTGAACAAGTTTGTGAAGCTCTGTGTGCACACACGCCAATCTAATGGCTCGGGAAGGACACGTGACAAAGTGATTCCATAGTAAGTCCATATAAGGGCATCTACGTCACATTGCTCCAGATTCTATTAGTCAGACGGAAGTGCGAGAGGACACCCGGGGCATAGACAGTTATGCAGAATCTCCTCAGGGAAACGGGTTACATACGTAACCTGGTGTAGTTCCCTATTTAAGGGAACTACACGCTGCGTCATGGCTGACGCTATGGGAACGCCAATACTCACGCCGCCACACACCGGTCGATGACTGTTAGAGAGAATGAGCAAAACATCGATGGCCCTGCAGGACCTGGGACCCTGGACTGGGGTCCAAGTCTAGGTTATAGACCCTGATAAAGGTGTGCGGAGAGGTCCAACACGCCGCAGCACAAAAATATTCTAGGGGGACACCCCTGGCTAAGGCTCTGGACGAGGTGAGCACTGATGCCAAGAGGCGAGGCAAGACCGTGCGCCTCACAGGCCTGAGTAATGGCCTCCACTACCCAGTGTGCCAGGCACACACAGATTACCCTTGTTCTGGCTTCCAAAACAGACAAAGGGGGAGGAGAGGTCACGCCACAAGCTCCAGCGGTGGACATAAGGCCCTTACTGGGTAAAGAAAATACAGCCTCTCCTGTTCTGCTTACTCGTTGGGCGGTCGACAGTAGACCTGCTGGACAAAACCGAAACCGCCCGAACGGAGTCAGGAGAGAGGGCAAGACAAAGGGAAATACCCGTCTCTTGCTCTGCTTCTGCTAACTCAACCTGTGAACCCCATGATCGGGCTCGAACCGAAGGCGCAGCCAAAGCTGAAAATACAGCCAAGCGGGACCGGAGAGTGCTCAGAGGGAATCCCTCACAATGCACACAGCTGGCTCCTTCGAGAGCCAACCGGACATGCTCCTCTCCCAAACAAACAATGTAAAGAGAGTGCGTCTCGTCCCCCGTGATATAGCGTGGGCACGGATGCACGCACCTCTTGAAATGTTCGGATTGCAACATAGTTCTCCCTGCCTAGCTTTTCCCTGAAATATATATACTGTATGTATGTTTCTTTCCCTGCACTAGACAGACAGAACAGACAATTGACACACTCGTACCCAGAGAGCTTTCTGAAAACAAAAAAGCTGGAGTAATGTGACGCACTTATATGGACTTACTGGTGCATAAACACTTCACCACGTGTCCTTCCTGAGCCATTAAATTGCACACAGAGCTTTCTCACAGAAGCATTCCCATAGCATCAGCCCTGACACAGCCCTCGAAAGGGAACAAGCTTTGTAGTGTTTATAGTGTAATAAGCGATGTGTGCATGCTACACAAAAGCAATCAGGCTCAGGACACACCTCATAGTGTACAGCAGAGTCCCGTTGTCCACCAGACGCAGGAGTTTATTAGGAGTGGTCATGTTGTGAGCAACCGACTTTTTACCGTTGTGGAAGAATGTATCTGGAGTCCAGATCTTACTGGCCAGAAGGTTGTTGAGTGGAAGAACCTGCATGGGTCCATCAAACTTCAGCCTCTCATCTCTCCAGCTCTGTCGAAAGAATACATCGATTGTGTATTCCTGGAAGAGAAAGAAAAATGAATCAGAGAGGCTATTTTCTTTATAAATAAATAAAAAGTTAACCAGGAGTGGAAAATGTTTGCGTAATTGTACTTTGTTGATATACTTACATATTATTTTGCCATATGTATATAATAAAACAAGATGTCTCCTTCACCTCCCAAGAAGTTCTCATTGATTGAAGCACTGATTTCAACAGCTAATATAAACCGGCGAGCAAGTTACATTCTAGCTAATGGTAAATTGGTTCTTTACAGATTATTTGACATTTTACACTGTAGTACAGGTGTGTATTTTAAACTGAGTGAGATTTTAACGTTATCTATAATATAATTTCCTATAAAGTCCTGTTTCCTGTCCTGATGATGACTTTCTGCACTCATCTGATTTAATGTCCTCTAAGCCAGAGTGTCTGAAACAGGATGAGTCATGACGAGCTCATCTCCACACTCCATTCTCCAAAATGACTAGCCTTGATTAGTCAAGATTCTTGCCTGACCTTTTACTTCAAAACATCACTCTGCTTTTTCCTACAGGCTTGTTGACGAGCGATCCTTCAGGCACACTTCAAAGAATTATACTTGGATGAATGTTTCCTGAGATGCCACTCAGCAGTATAAAACAAGCCATTTTAAAATTGTAAATACACAGATGCCATGGAAACATATGTTAAACCGTCAACTCAGACTTTTCTGAGTGTCCGGTGTGAACACGTCCAAAATGGAGAGAGAGTTCAAGTGGAAGAGAGATGGAAATGAGACAATACTGTGAATACTGCATTGCTCAAATGACCTTGGGTTTTTTTTTTTTTCGTTTTTTTTTTTTTTGGGGGGGGGGGGTGTTTCTCCTGAAGTCACTCAGGAAATTTATCAAAGTTCAGAGTTTTATCAAATTTCTCATATAAATTACAAATGAAATCACAAGTGCAAGTGTTTCGAAATAAAGTGTTTAATTTTTTTCTCTTGAAATTTGTTTTATTTTTAAACCAGCCCCTTTATAGTTAAATCTCTGTAGAATTAATACACTAACATGTTGATGATCAAATAATTTAACCCTTGTACGGTGTTCGTATTTTTGTTACTCAGCCGGTGTTCGTGGGTCTGTTTGAAAAATTTGATGCTAAAATACAGATGTTTACTTACTTCATCCCAATTACAAGCGATATAAACAGCATATAGGGTTAATATTTGCCCTTTACCTTTGTTACATCACATTTCTTAATTAAAGTGCTACTCGTTTTTTGTTGTTTTTTAATAAAAATGTAATAAATAAATAAAAAAATCAAATTTAATCAAGTTATGATTGGAAAAAAAATTAAGCAAAGTTTTTTAAACTATTGATGTTTATGAATATGGGTCCCACAGACCCCAACACCATACAAGGGTTAATCAAATCTTTACAATCTCCTTACTAAAAATCTTATTACATAAAAATCATATTAAACCTAAAAAGCTTGTGCTACAGAATGCAAACATAAGGTAAAGGAATGAAAATACAGATACTAAATCATGCCTGTTTTCTTAAAGGTAGTCATGGCCGTCTGCACCGCAGTAGGGTTGTGTTAAGTGAGCTAGAACATTTTACTGTTTTATTGTGATTGGTCAGAGGAGAGAAATCTGATCAGATAAGGACGACCAGAGCTGACAGAAAGGCTATAACCTAAAGGCTATAAACACTCATTACAACCAAGTTGAGCAGAAAAATATTCCAACCTGAAAAGCCTTGAGGTGGATGGGCAACAAAAGCAGAAGACCGCATCAGGCTCCACGAAAAGGAACCTCAGGCTGCACTGAAAGCCAAAACTAGACAGCTAAAGACTAAAACAACATGTAACTCCATGGACCCAACCAACCTTGTATCGACAGTTCAGGCTGGTGGTTTGTGTGACAATTTGCGGAAAGCTTTCTTGTCAGATTATTGGACCGATCTATCGTTGTTTAAACCCCACAACCACTGCTGATCAGATGTATTGCTTTATGGCTGCAAATCATCATTTCTTACTTACTGCATGGTAATGAAACTCTCTCAAACTGTTTCATAAAAATAACAAACTCAGGGAATCCAGTAGAACAACTAATGAGATGTGGTAGTACGGGAGAATCCTTGCCATGATCCATTCCACAAAGAACTGATCTCTAAGGGGAAGGAGAGACCTACACATGATCAGCACATTACAGCTTGTAATAAACCAGCCAATGATGAACCTCCACAAATGTTGTATTTAGATCCTTAGTCCTGGCTTTATGAATTTAAAGACTGAATTGACACTTGCATAAACACCAAAAATGTCCTGTGTTTAATTAAACTTCAGTTATAATTAATAGTCAACTCCACTTCATTTCGGATTAAGTGCCAATAAAAATAAAAATGTGCGCTTTCAACTGGCTCTCGGTGGCAACGTGCTGAAGACGGACTCATGCCTCTGGTGACATAAATGCTGTTCTCAGCATCGCTGTTCTGTCTATTCCAGCATCTCTCTTTTTGTGTCGATTATCAAACACTTTTCTTCGTCTTTGCTCAAAGCTAAACCTCAAAGCGCCGCTCGAGTCCTTTGGGCCACTCGGTATGTAGATAAAAAGTCCAAAAAGCACAAGAGAACGCACTACTTTCTGCCCCTCTATTGATTTCTTACTAAAGTTCCTTTAGTATTTTCTTGCTTTCAAAGACTTGCAAGCTTTTGTAGAAGTTTGCATTGTTATGCAAATGTTCATCTACTTCATCCTCATCCTGAAAAAATGAAATACTGCTGTTTCAGAGGGTGTTTTTTTTTTCAACATAAGATCGACTTCCTGTTCTTCCTTTTCACATTACTCTGAACTTTTGAATCATTTGAGTAATTATGGTTCATTTAATTAATAAAGTGCAAGAGCAAATCCTCATGAAGGTGTTTTTATATTTAAGAAAAACTTAAATATAATGGCCTCAAATATAAGGGTAGAAAGTGTTATGCATAAAAAGTAAGCAATCATTTGAGAAAAAAAAAAATTCTGGCTGTTATTTTCACACAACCACTGGGTTGTGTTAAAGTTATCTCAATATTAGAACTAAACTCAATAGATAGGTCACCTTTACACCAGTAGGGCAGGTAAAGCATCTGCAAAGGTTGGTTACAAACAACCAAAAGGTGGAGAAGGTGCTGTTTCAAGTTGGGTTTCTAGCCATTTTTAAAGTAAGCCTCCACCCAAGATATAACCCAACACCTAGATATCTCACTGCTGGTGGCATTTTTATGCAGGCCCACTTCCAACGCCTGACAGCCAATGACTAATTTGTGTTTTCTCTTCTCTTAACAGGGAAGTGTGCAAGCTATGGTTTGTTATGTGCAAAACAAACGAGTGCAGCCACAAAGTAGGATTGATTTAAAGATCAAACGAAATGTGTGTGTGCCAATTCATGCATGACCAATTGGACTTCGTTTCCAGCTGAACATTCATTCATTTATTCATTCGTTTTCTACCGCTTATCCTAACTTCTTGGGGCACGGGGAGCCTGTGCCTATCTCAGGCGTCATCGGGCATCGAGGCAGGATACACCCTGGACGGAGTGCCAACCCATCACAGGGCACACACACACTCTCATTCACTCACACACTACGGACAATTTTCCAGAGATGCCAATCAACCTACCATGTATGTCTTTGGACCGGGGGAGGAAACCGGAGTACCCGGAGGAAACCCCCGAGGCACGGGGAGAACATGCAAACTCAACACACACAAGGCGGAGTCGGGAATCGAACCCCCAACCCTGGAGGTGTGAGGCAAACGTGCTGGCCACAAAGCCACCGTGCCCCCCTATGGTGACCATTGTTTTGCTAATTAAAGATGGAATTGCAAACAGGTAAAAGGAGGTATATTGCTGGGGGTGTACCCTTGCCCCATGTCTTTATGGAGTGTTGGCCGCTGACCTAATTTCTCAGGAGTGTGTGGTGTTGGGATGCAGGAAGTGCAGACCTCAGTGTCTTGTGATAAATCCAGTGATTCGTCGTTCTACTCGTCATGATAATCTTAGAAGAAACAATCCACTGGTGTTGGGAGATAAACATGGCATTGCAGCCACGATAAGGGATTTTGTCATTTAAAGGAAGGAGAATGTTAATGCTACAGAATAAGTCCCATGAGGACAGGCTGAGGGTTAAATGACAGTAGGAATTTATTTGTTAAAGCCTGTTAGGTTGAGATGAACCACTTAAAGACTTTAATTGGTACATAATTTATATCATTAGGTGGGGTCTCCAATGTTTGAGAAATGCTTCAGAAAATGAGTCGGAATGACAAACTAATCAATAATCTAAACAAACGTGTAGCCAATGAGCAGAAAGGGGTGTGTCTTGTCAATATGGGTGGAGAGAGTGTTCAGTGCGCATGTGTGACATTAGCAGAAAGCGGTTTTAACATCGACATGGAGGATAAAAACAAAGACATTTTTTGCTTGTTTGTTTATCTACAATCGTATTGTTCTTCCCTTCAGCTATGATAAAGACACGTTTCTTTCTGTTAGTCGCCTGGGTTACGTATGTATGTGTGGGTGGAGCTATCGATACAGGGGTGGGACCCATTTGGTCTTAGGGGCGTGTTTGTTTTGGTGATTTTATATGTCAACATTGGCTTTCAAACATCGGAGACCGCACCTTTAATGCACACTTTCTAATTTGTAATCGTTTCTATAATAATTCTAATAATTCTCATTCTAATGGACTTCTAAAGAGGACTCTCCATAAGAGACCGGCACTATTTTTTTTTTACTAATATATATAGATAGATATATTAAGTTTGCTGTTCTTAAACCATTTTAAAATGTACAAAAGGAGTCTCCAGTTTAAGCACTTTTAGGACAGCTCATACATTCTTGGTAAAATGACAAGCTGTGTTTTTTTATATGCAGTTGCTGTGGGATAAGTGGAACAACACACTTCTCTGTTGTATGTGAGAAAGGACTTCATGGTCATGTGTAAATTGATGTAGGTTTTGACTGGTTCGCAATTGTTCAGATTTTCCATTTAAAGGAGTTTATTCTTTGCAGCGAACTCCACCCAATCTAATCTTTTTTTTTTTTGTTCTACTTTATAGAAAGCAGAGGTCTATATTCTTTATCTACTAGCAATTAAATCATGGCTTTAGAAAGCTCCTCTAACAAATTAGTAATTCCCCAAGGTGTTGATGTAACTGTATTCTGATCCGCTGTAGCATTGCACAATTAATTAAAAAGCAGCGTTATCATTCTACCGTTTAATTTGCTCAGGCAATGTGTTTGTTTAATGTGCTGCATGCTGTATTTTAGCTAATACTAATCAGTGTTTTTGCATCTCTTTATTTTTAAAAAGATCCCTCAGTATTTTAGCAAGCGCATCCCAAAAGACTGCACAGCCTTCTCGTTTCATTCCGTCGGTTTTACCACGCAGGCCAGCAAATCTGTTAAGCACGGCCATTTTGGCTTTGTGTCTAATTGAAGGGGGTTTTGAATATCTTTGCCTGTGCAGTCAGAGAGGATGAAGTGCACTGTCTAAGCTCGCTGGCCTGTTTCTCCAAGCAGTGAAGTCAGCCACATCATGGCGCTTATCTGCAGGGCACAGCCTGTGCGAGACTGACACAAGCGAGTGCAACGGCAACAAATAGGATGCAAACTACCACACAAATTGTGGTGTTCACAAGGCATACTGCGTAGAAATAAAGCAGACAGGAGACACAGCTCAGGGACACACACAGAGTTTGTGATGTTATAATGTTATAATTTATGTAAATAATTAGCTGTACCTGTGCCTAGTTAATGAATCCTAAGCGGTAAGACATTAGGCTTATAATGCAATATAATGATTTATTCGTCTCTCCACCGTCCCGATATCAGTGACATTTACTTCAGATTATATTATGTTCTCTTAATTCTGTGACCTGCCAGTCTTCATGGAATTTGCATAACAGCTACACAATTTAACATCAAAATATGCTGAAAGGGAGGTGATTTAATCAGCATATAAATATGGAACGATTTGGCAGGTTTTTGGACTCTTAGGCGTCTTTTACACCTGGTCACTTCCTGTGTTTTCTGTGATCCGATAGCCACCCGATGGTAAAAAGACCAGGTCTAAATGCCCTCTGAAACGTTTTGGAGACGGATATAAACCCGATGGTACAAACCCCTTCAGGAGGTGGTCTGGGACGCGTTTCAGATGAAACTGGACAGGTGTAAATGAATGTGGTTGTTCAAGCCACATACGTCAGCGCTAAACTCCTCCCAAACGGAAGTACGTCACTCGCAGGTGATCTTTCACCCAGGCGTCTCGTCGGGGCTTAAAACGCGCTGCTGCCGCCAGCGAAAACGCAGCAAACAGTAAACGCTGTTTTTTGTAGCATAAACGTCGTAACCAGTTTTTACGTCTTCTTTTTGATCACGTTCTGACACCAAAAGTGCATCAAAGTGTGTTCCGTTTCAATTACCCCAGAAATGAGGTAAAATATATTAGCATTTTGGGCGGGAGTAGAAAGATCGGAGAGACGCATTTATGTGGCAAATGCAAATGGAACAGTTTTAACACTGGGAAGCCCCGCCCCATTCCCACTTCCAGTCTCACATAATTTTTAACAAATTCAGGAAGTATTCTCACCTAAGTTATTAATTTAAAAATCTATTATTAATACAGACACCTTTACTATAGCATATAGTTAAAATGACTATACTTATTAAAACTGATTTACTAATAGTCAAAAAGGGTAACAAAAAATTGTGCTTTCTCTTTTTGAAAGAAAAACTACATTAAAGTGACGTGACATACAGCTAAGTATATTAAATGTAACCATCTTAACCAGTCGTTAAATCGTCAAATCTAACACTTTACGAATAACGTTAATGGTGATGAAATGCTAGAATGTGATTAAAATACTCCTTTAACACTTTTAGTACTGTTTCTCCATAATCCACTCGGCAGATGAACATCACACACTCCGTTTGAACAATCATATGCAAAATGCACACTTTTTTCTGCGATCGTCTCCAGACTTCACAGCTGGTAATATGATTACGCCTCCAATCCTCTCCTCCTGAAATGGAGACAATGATCACGTTCCCGTCTTACTGTTTTAGTCGATCGGTTAAGACGGTTACATTTAAAACGTTTAATCGAGAGCGGGGAAAAAATAAATAATATTAAACATGACATTAAAAAGATTTACAGTGAAAAATAACGGACACGACGGAAAGGATGTGAAAACATTTTCATCTCATTTCCATTAGCGGTTCAGACGGCGTCAGAATGTGACAACACAATCAGTACGAGCAATTTTCCATTACGCTGGTCTTTTCCAAACAGTTCAGCAATTTGAACTTTGTGATTCTGACATGAAGCAGCAATTATTCCTGGTTATTCACTGAGCTTGCTGTTCAGAAAGGAGGGGAAATTCTTTTTAAAAAAACATTTCTCCAAGCCTGATAATGGGAGACTCTGCAATAAAGAAAATTTCCGACATCCCTGCAGATGCCTAAGCTTGTGAAGTTGCTTTCTATCCCAGCACCTAACAGTGTGGTTACTGCTCAGATATTACGGACCCCGACCTTACAACCCATTAAACAAGATGTAATAACGGCTAGAGGTTGTACAGCTAGTACAATTAAACAATTATTTCCTGCATAACGACAGCGCTTTCCATAGGGAACATAATCAACGCATTATGCTAGAGTGTTAACAAAGGTGTGACGCTCGAGTGTTATACTCGAGTGTTATGAGAGAACTAAAATGTATGCCATCTTTTGTGTTACAAAGGCATTTAGTAAGAAATACAATTGTAATCATGAAGCCTCATCACCTTGATTACGGATTATGTCCGGTTTTATTTCCGGCAGGTGCTACGGTTATCGCCGTGGTCCATAACAAAGATAATTGCTTTTACAGAATGAAAGATGACGTGCACAGCTTTCCTATTGACTTATAAGAGAGGCTGGTGTTTTTTGCCACGTCTCTCTTCTTTTTCTGTCTTTCTTTTCATTATTTGTAGAGAACTGATCTTTGAAAAGAAATGATTCACATCTATGACAGAAACATCTATCGCTATTGAAGATAATTTACAACACTATTTCATCGTTATGCCGTATCGACTCACCTTCACAGGAGTCAGTGATCAATGAAGTGAGGATCATTAGCAGTAGGAAAAAAATAATACAGCAGATATATTTATGACAAGATCCCAACAATGTATCAGTGTTGTTTTCTAACTGGATTTGCTTTGAGTGGTGCAGATAATGAGATGAAAAAAGGCGTGAATCTGCAAAAAGAGAGAATCTGCAGATTATCTCTACGAATCGTGCGTATTTAACCTAGTCGAGTGAGATGCCTTCATCCATCTAGCTTCTCTGAAACCCATGGAGACTAACGATGTCTTCTGAAAATGTGACGTTTTAAAATTTCGTTCTTTGGAGAGTGGATCTGTTGACCGGCAGGTTATGACACAGAATAGTGACTACATGAGTCCTGCAGTTTATTTTGTGTGCGCTGCATCAGGGGCCCAGGAGTAGCAGCTTTTTGGTGGTGGTGGGATTTGAACACACAACTTTCAGATCTGTAGTGTAACGGGATGCACTTATTTCCAGGGATTTCAGAACAGCGTAACAGATATCGCATCATCAGGTAGGTGTGGCCTATTTGATAATCTAACTCTAACTCTAACCCTAACCATAACCCTAACCCTAACCGTAGTTTTTGGTTGTATATTTGTTTTCGAAAACAGCGTAACTGTAAGATAATAAAACATAATAGATATAAAATATAAAATCTACCTGTATGACTGTTGTGTCCTTCATTATCCATCGTAGGTATGCTCTTTTTTCTTTGAAAGAGGGCGTTTTTCCAAGACCTCCAGAAACACGCCCACTTTACGTCATGGTAACGAAACCCCTGTTATTTAGTGAAGGCCGTAGTGTAATGTCCCTACCACTGAGCTACTACTTGCTGTGTTAGACTGCATCGTATTCATAAGTGTGGTTTGTTAACTTGTATAAATGTTTTATCTTTCTCAGAAGGAAATTAAAGATAATTAAAAACAGGAGACCGGCTAGCAGCAGTGAACAAGCAGGAGATGTTAAAAAGAAAGAAAAGTTGTTCATGAGGGACACTCAAAGTCCTAAGTGCCTTGCAATTTCACAGCATGGATTTACATCAGTCGGAATTATGACTTGTATCCATGGCAACACAACGTCAATTCTTGGTGCTGCCACATGCTATACATCACCAGTTAAGCTTTTAAGACTTATGTTTGCCTGAAGATTTTTCACATTTTAACCTGCTTTGTTTTATTATTGGTTGATGTTAAAACACTAATTTATGCAGAGGACGATTTATTTGGAACGCCTGATCCCTGAGAAAAACACCATCTCAATCACTTTCATACTTAAAGACTGGAAAGATTTTCGTCTGTCTGGTTTAAAGTGAGTCTTCCCCACTATAGCCTCAGATTCCTGCTCTTGGTTGACTGTAGAGGAACGTGATCTGGTCTACGGCTGTTGTAGTTCATCTGCCTTCGGGTTTGGCTCGCAGAAAAGATTTTTAAATCCCAGGAGGTCAGAGATTTCATATATATATATATATATATATATATATATATATATATATATATATATATATATATATATATAAAACACCAAGTCACCGGAAGATTATATATTTATAAAAACATTTTTGTAACTGTGGAACCTGTATCTGGATGATTTTATGTGTTGCTAGGGTAAATAACTAGTGATAGAATAAATGAGTGAGCATAGAAAAGATATGTGGGGTATTTTTGGGGCAGTTTAATAATGTAAAATCCAGGGAAATAGGAAAACACTGACCCTGCTTCTCTTGAAATAAAGATCTTTTTTAAAAATTTCAGTTCTGACCCAGGAGACACAAAACGTTCCGATGTCAGCATTAGCTTTGGTCTACAGTGCACGTTTGAAACAAGTCGAGAATTAGAATGCCTCTTGGGACGAGCCTCCGACTGGCGCTGCCACCCTCAGCAAGCACGAGGCTCAACATAGCACCTTTGTTAGATTAGACTCGTGTCAATTCAACACTCCAGAGTCATCAGACACAAAGCCAGCGAGAAGGAAGTGTGAGTGTGTGAGAAGGCAAGATGATGCAATAAATAAAGAACGCTAACAAAAGAAATAAATAAAAGATTTGGGGAACAAAGAAAAGGATTAAAGGGCTGGAGGAAGCAGGAGAAAACATTAGAGACAAAATAGGAATAAAAAAAAATAAAAGAACAGAAATAGAGGAGAGAAGAAAATAGAAACAAAATATTCACGTAGTCATAATAGCCAAGATAATGGCAATAAAAAAACAGGCATAGATAAAAGCAAAAAAAAAAAGAAAGAAAACAAAACAAAAAGAAAACATGAATTAATGATGCCAAAATAACCTTCATTCATAAGGGTCCGATTTGACTTTGCTTCATTTTTTTATTGCTAAGTAGAAGAATATTTCTAAATTTACAATCAATCACAAAAGCACTTGAATACTTGCTATTTTCTCTTTGATTCACTTCATCTTCATGTCATTTCGTATTGTATAGAATAACGCCACGGCTCCACGAGGCCACGGCCGCACAGATAAGTACGGAAAAATACACAATGGTCTGTGCTTTTAACAAGGTTTATTTCTCTAGTAACTCAGAGATTTGCTAATGCTAACATTTTTGATGTATTACTCCAGACCTCCAGACTAATCATGCTGGGTGTGTTTTGAGATGATAATGTGTGCTTTCATAATTAACTCCTTTTAAACATGATAAGATCTTTATAAAAATCTATTTTTTTAAACAGAATTTAATTTCCCCTCATCTCAATGATAACGCAGCTTTGACGTTATACTGAAAAATATTGACTCTTTTTTAGAAAAAAAAAAGTACTGTTAAAGCAAAGCTAAATACTGTAAAACATTGTGTGATGTATTGTGATAGGATTCTAATGTATTCTAATGTATAACGTGATAAGATATTAATGATAGTTCTGTTAAAGTGACAAAAAAAAACACACATCAACAGCTCGTTACGTTACTGGAAAAACTGCGAAGCGAGACTCCTTCTCTGAGACTAGAGACTCCTTCGATAACTAAGCAGCGTCTCCTTACAGAAAGCTGCCCTTTATTTATATGATGTGGTTTTTATTAAACAACAGTTTTTTCTTTCTGTCTGTTTATCGTTAGCATTAGATAATGAATGATAATGAATTCAATCTAGTGCATTAAAGGTGGGGTCTACGTTGTTTGAGAAGTGCTTCAGAAAACCGAGTCAGACCAACAAACAAAACAAAAAACAAAACAAACGTGTAGCCAATGAGCAGAAAGGGGCGTGTCTTGTCGATATGGGCGGAGAGAGTGTTCAGTGCGCGTGTGTGACGTTAGCAGAAAGCGGTTTTAACATTGACATGGAGGATAAAAACAAAGAAAGAAAGAGAAGAAAGGCTTACGATAAGGACGAGAAGTAGGACGTGTTAATATAGGATCAGCTTTCCAGCGCTGGAGAGAACTGAAGGAGCAGGAAGTTGGCCACATATTCACAGGTTGGAGTTTCCCGAGTCAATAACTCCTGAGCTAAACGCTGTTACTACACAAATAACACCTCTTTTCTATCGTAGTAATGTAGAGAGGCAGCTACAACCGCGTTTTGTGTAGTAAGAGCGTTTAGCTCAGGAGTTATCGACTCGGGAAACTCCGACCTGTGAATATGTGGCCGACTTTACTTAAGACGCCGAGGCGCTTTTTTCCTTCTCGATAGGTGAGTAACGTTGGTTTTGCTTTGTTACACAGAACTAATATATGCCTTTGTCCTTTACATCATTATGCTTGTGTGGCATTTTTGCTTGTTTGTTTATCTACAATCGTATTGTTCTTCCCTTCAGCTATGATAAAGACACATTTCTTTCTGTTAGTCGCCCGGGTAATGTATGTATGTGTGGGCGGAGCTATCGATACAGGGGTGGGACCCGTTTGGTTTAGGGACGTGTTTGTTTTGGTGATTTTATATGTCGACATCGGCTTTCAAACAATGCAGACCCCACCTTTAATATAAAGCTACTTTTTAAAGCTAACTTTAGTATAAGGTCAAATCTGTGGTTGTTCTACATTCTGAGAGTCACAACAACATTAAAAAAGGAGAAAAATGTGGATATTCAGATGAATCTGTAATCTAAGTAGTTCAGGAGATTATAATGCGATTCTAATTAGCCTCCTTTTAAATAGTTCTGAAATAAAGGTGCACACATACAAACAAATAAGTGAAATAAAAAAATTATACATGTCTTTATTTTAGACACAAAGGCTGATTAATGTTAATGTTAACCTGCCTAATTATTGCTTTGTAATTCAAGTATCATTTTACGCTCCATATAACGTGACAGAGTGTACAGTTTTCCTCTCACCATTAGGTCTCATCCTGAATACAAAGTGATGCCACACAGCTGCAGTGATTCATCTTGCCTACCAGAGCCAATTGTGTGTATGATTAAGATGCGTACGTTTCCTTCGTCCCGCCTTGTTACCAATTACATCTTTTTTTAAATTACCCTATAACAAAACATCACACTCGCGTGTTCACCAGGACTGAGAGAGGGAATAAAAAAATCCTGACAATGGTGTCTTGTACTTCATGCAGCATTTGACAAGTAAATGTGGACTTGAATTCATTTGAAGGGCAAGTAGAAACATCTCAGTTTTTACACATTCAGGTATTTGTTTCCCATCTATAAAAGATACATGCATACAAAACACGACTTACCATGTCTGTATCAGATACTGGTCCAAAACTGGTGACGTAGATGTTGGTTCGAACTTCAGTCACACTCTCTGATTAAACAGAAAGGAGAAAGAAAATATTTTAAAGATAATTTCTGAATTCTTTTATACATGAAACGGAGAGGGAAATATCTCACAAGAAAGTGAACTGAACAATGTTCCTAATGACTGAGTGGGTTGATATCACAGCAGCAGACTAATGAGCAATAGTAAAAAGGAAAAAAGAGAGAAAAGAAAAGAAAAAAAGGAAGAAAATGGAAAAAGTGAAAGCTAGTGTTTGCTTTGGTTTAGTTTAATGTTTTTATCATGCCTCATCTGGTAAGATCATTACCATAAAAGGCGACACAGGCAGTGCTTAAGAAGGGAACATTGGAGGTAAACAAACCCAAGCATTTACCACTACTCCCATTAAGGGGGGGGGGAGCATTTTATAATATGTAGTGTTAAATCCTGGAAGTAAAACAAATAATATCTAAAATTTAAGTATATATAATTTTTTTTTAATACTGATCTCAATAATATTGCTGCTGTTGTGGTGGCAGCACAAGTGTACAAAAGATTTGACAGTATGGTATGAAAAACATCCAGTTTTACTAATCATTCTTTACAACAATTAGAAAGCTACAACCTTTAAGCAGTATGAGCTACAACAGCAGGAGACCACACAGATTCCAATTTGAGGCTACTTTAGGTGTGTACAGGTGGAAAAAGATAAAGATAATTAACTACAACTCTTGCCTGACAGTTGAATGGCTGACTGGATAACTGCAACAATGAAAATCCTAATGTCACAGGAAGAGGTTCAAGAGGACTCAGGGGTGTCTTCAAGAAAAAATTCAGACCCAAATGCGGGGATAGATATAAACATGATTTATTACATAAAACATAACACAAAAAAACTGGGTGAAAGAGAAGAAAAACTATGCCAGAGACACGAAGATGATACAAAGATGAGGATTCCACGCTGCCCAAGGTAATGTAGCCGGAATAAATAGAGACAATTAGACACATGAGAAGCGGGTTTGCTGAAGCGGGAAGGAATTAGACAAGGGTGGGGAAGACACCTGAACACACAACGTTAACAAAAAACACATGGCACCAGAAAAAAATATTCAGGCACGATTCTGATACCTAAACAAAATGGATGATGTAGGTCAAATAAGATAGTTAGTTAGTTAGTTAGTTAGTTAGTTAGATAGATAGATAGATAGATAGATAGATAGATAGATAGATAGATAGATAGATAGATAGATAGATAGATAGATAGATAGATAGATGGATTTTATTGCCTTAAAATGGATGTGGAACTGTTATGGACGTGTGTATCAGAGAGGGAGCTGTGCTGTGACTGCTGTGCAGGGAGTCTCTACAGTTGGGTCATTACACCGATCCATTACAGTTTTATTGGTAGGCCACAAAGTGGACAGTAAGAACAAAATGAAAAATAAGGACAAAAATTTGTGGCTGACCTCCGAGACCAGGGCGCAGCCTGTTGTCATATCCATCCAGCAAGCGATCCAGAATCCGAGTAAAAATAGTGATGTTGTCTTTACTGTCATCAGGAAGAGGCTCTCTGTGCCCTGCTACAGCCCTGTAGAGTGAGGAGAAGTGTGAGATAAAGCAAAAGGTTAGGGGTGACAAGTTTGTCCTGTTAGGATGATACAGTATAAGAGAAGTTGAACAATTGGACAATAAAGAGAGGAGAACAAAGAGAGAATAACAGCTTGATATATGTCAGAATCTTTGAGCTTTTATACGTGTTTTGAATAATTCGTGCTGTTGTTGCACCTCCACAGAGCACCGCGGTCACTACAACTCACCTAGGATCAACTCTGTAAGTGAAAAAACTGCATCTAACAAGAAGTAAACAATGAAGAACCTGGTGCAACTCTCATATTCAACCTCCCGATACATCCAATTTCCTGCAACATCTCCCTCATCACTTATCCAACTGTTCACCAGTTAGTGATAACTGTTGATTTATCCAGCCGTGTAACTCACCAAACATTCACAACCACAGGTGTGTTAAAATGTGTATGTGGTTGAAGGAATGAGCGACAAAGTGGATGATGATGAAAGGATGCTGCTCCGCTGTGAAATGCAGCTCTACAGCAATCATTATTTTGGGTTTTGGCTAAATAATAAATCTCATAAGTCAGAAATGGTGTCTTAAATATGCAGTCAGACTTCCCTTTCTTAATTATTTTAATATGCAGAACAATTAACTCTTGCCGGGGTCACGAATCCCCAGTGAAACTAGAGGTAGCAATAGAGAATGTGAATGGCAGAGTTGATGACATAATGAGCATCCTCAAATCAAATCAAGGGCTTTGTCATGACTGACCCTGCACAATTAGTGTTGAAGTATCTAACAACGCACTCATAAATATGCAAGAATTGTAAAATACTAATACACTTTCTCGCCCTACAACATGTACTGTGGTAAACATTTACTCACTTCTTTCACTAATGACATAATATCTCCTTATTAATTGCTATTAAATTTCTTAGTCATTTAGTCATTAAATTTCTTAGTCAACTCTCACTCATTTTCTACCGCTTATCCGAACTACCTCGGGTCACGGGGAGCCTGTACCTATCTCAGGCGTCATCGGGCATCAAGGCAGGATACACCCTGGATGGAGTGCCAACCCATCGCAGGGCAGTTTTAAAAGCAGTTTTCTTTAAAATCTTGAAAATCTCAGTAACTACACCAGTTTACGCATGTAACCCTGTTCCCTGATACGGGAATGAGACGCTGCATCGGTGCGTTAGTGTGTGCACACAGAGCTTTAGACCGCTTCCACAAAGAAGCGTTCCCATAGCGTCAGCCCTGACGCAGCATCGAGTTCCCTCAAAAGGGAACTCTGCTGTCATATCTCTCTCATCTGGTATCGCCTTTAATATGAAGTCCTGGTCACATTCTTTTTGGTAGTTGCAAAATAATATAACTTTAATGCAGATTTGTGTGTAATAAACAATAGATATTGTAGTGCTAGAACACTGAAGGTACAAAAGCACAATAGCAAACGAAAATTGCTGATACGATTCTTCACCCGATTCAGGCCAGGCACAGCAGAGTGGGTACAGTACAACCAGTAGGACTCTGGTAAATGCAATCAGGATGACTGAGCACCACATATCTGCATTACAGTACACTAGCACCATCATCCCTCATTCTGGGTCAAGACCCATGCTGACTCTAAGGAAAATAATCTAGAGGAGCTCCAGCTGAGGATTTTCTGCTCTGGCTTTTTCAAATGAAGGTGAACGGATCTCTACAGATGGAAGTGGATCTCAGAGGCTCTGTAGTGAATAGGTCCTCCGCTTATCCAGAGCTAAGTACCTGTCAGTATTAACATCAGGCTTTGGGAGGTTATCCACAAGAGCAACCATATTTTTGGTTTCAGATAGAGGGCCTTGAATTAGCTGAACAGTCAACAGGGAAAAGTCACATTTTTAAGTGTTATTACAATGCCACAAGTTTACATTTTTTTCAATGTAATTAGAGCTAGATCATCACAAGCCCATGGCTCATTTTTTTGGCTGGTCATTCAAGTTGATCTACACTGTGATCTTGCTGTAAATTAAAACTAAAGCTACAATCATTTTCCACTTCCACCACACCAGTCAGCATGAGGGTACCACCTTGTTTTTGAGGACTGCGTAAAAAAATTTGAAGCTTTCAAAGCGGGATCCCGAAAGAGATGCTAGCCAATTAAACTGTATTATTCATTATCATTCGCGTACACTATAAGATGCTTTAAAAAAGGCAAGTTATCTAAACAATAATGTACCACTGTGTTGGAACTGTTGATTTTTTTTTTATCCAGACAGGGTATCTCCAGAGCTTTCAGTTTTCGTGTGTCCTCTCTTCTGTCCATTCTCACTGTCCTTAGTGTTCAGCACACAGCCCCAGTGACCTTTACTTTAAGGCAGCTCCAGGTTTGGGCCCTTCAGTTGAAAAGCTGCATTTCTGTTTGTTTTAATTTGTATTACCGTATGCTGACCTTGCCATGGGGCATGTGTACCAGTAAATTAAAGCTCACACGCATTCACAATCAAGGTCTTCTATTGACATGCAGCTGCTGAGACTGAGATTTCGTGAGATGACCTCATACATTTTATAAGGTAATGTTTCTCAAAAAGCTCCTTCACATGTCATTGCAATGTGGTCTTGTTGACTGAGTCACCTCAGGCTTGCTCATTGGAGATAAATACCAACACATTTAATCTAGAACTTTTGTATTATATTAATACAAAAAGTTTAATATTATACAAAGATTATGTTTCTTAAGGCAATGTCGATGTGTTAAATTTGCTAAACCAATAAATTTGAACTGAATTGAATTGTTCACAAGCAAGAGGCAATTAATATTAGTACTGAGTCAGGGCCAGTCATGTTGATACACATTAATTAACTGCTAATTTCTGGTTTTCATAATACATACAGAATAAGGACATATCTGTAGAAGTCCTTCTTTTCCTCTGGTTCACTAGGCAGTGACCAATCAATGCTATCTCTTAGCAAAGAGACCTAGTGATTTTAATAAGTAACCAAACATATAGGCCTGACAAGGACACACACAAGGACACACACAAGGACACACACACAATGGGGCAGAGCCGAGGAAACCACAAGAAGTGCGACAAAGGAGCTAATGTCAGTTTGACTGCTTTTGAATTATGCAACATTGATAACACAAATAGGGAGTTTATTAGCATGGTCATAAGACTCGCCAGGATATCTACCATGTTTATGCAATACCACCAGTGAGAATAGTGAAATATTCATAGTCTATTCATATCAAACCATCCCTATAAGGTCCAATAAAGCATTACAAATTCTTGTCTTGCTTCTTTAACAATATCATATAGTATTACAAATCAATCAAGTAAGGTTACGATTAATGTATAATTATTCAAAAGTATCTCATATTTGTTGTCCTCCTAGTAGAGGTCTTCCCGAAGTGACCCGAATCACTTTTAACCCGAACCCGACGTGCATACATATATATATATATATATTTTAAGAAAGACTCGACCCGAGACAAACCCAAAAAAATTAGACCCGAGTCCGACTTGACCAGTCGGCAAATTTTTTAACCCGACTGGACCTGAATGTTGCACACACTGATGCAGCCCTGCATGCACCAGTCAGACAAAAAAGTAACGGCTGCAGCATGAATTCAAAATTGATTGACAGGTCTGTTTCAATGAAAATTAGCTTACTGCCAGCAACACGATGTCACAAGCGAAATTGGCAAACAGAGGAGAGGTTGGAAAAGGACTCTGGTCGATGCACACACGCGATATACAGTAGTTCGGGTCTTCTCGGGTCCGTTCGGTAAAAACACATTCATTTTAAATTACCTGAGATCCGATGCCGATATTATTCACGTGTGTCCGAGGTACACGTGAAACGGTCGGACCTCGGGTTTTCGGATGTAAGTGGCCCCGTGACGACCTCTAGCTCCGTGTCTCAGTTCTGCTAAATTAGCCCTATGTGTGAGGGTATGTGATGTGTATGATTCAGAATTACTAGGCATGGCTTGCATTTAGATTCATGGTTTCAATTCAACCATAGCATTTTGTGCCTCTGTTCATTAGAATCTTTTGGTGAGAAATTAAATACTCAAAGTCAAAGGAGTTTACAATATATCACCAAAAAAGAAAAAAGAGAAAACCACCGCAATCGATATTTAGGCCAACTAAAGAGTAGATTGGGATTCCCACAGGGACACGGTCAATTCCGAGACACTGCAGTGAGCATAAATAAAGCTGTGCACTGCCAGACATGAGACATATGTGTCCCCATCTGGTTTCATGAGAGGTGTGTCAAGGCATTGGGTTTTTGCTTCATTCCATGGCGGAGGAGCTAACGGACATCGGGCCGGCCGTAGTGGCAGCTGTTTCATTCCTCTTCATTACCACCACATCACCAGTGCAAATAAAAAAATTGACTTTCCCCCCACACACTCCCTCCCCAAAATCCTCTCAACAGCTTCTCTCACAGTCTCTTCAATGCTATTAAATGAAGCACTCTGAATTTCTCTCTCTAACATTCTAGCTTTTTCCCCCATCAACTTCCTTCTTATCTTGTGCCTTTCACATCCATCCTTTATTCCTAATCTCTATGTCAATGACTTATAAGGTCTAAAAAATGTATATTGAAGACAGAACAATGACTCAAAGCCACCCCAGTTTCATTTTGTATATACAATTGTAATCTTCCCGAATAGCAAAGCTCAGCAGAAAACAATCTGCTGCAGTCTAATTGCAATCCAATTAAATCTTGAATATTGAAATGCATCTGAATAAGTGGTCTGGGGAAAGGAAATAGTCAGCAAACCTCCAAAATATAACAATAATTTAACCACAAATAGAGGTGAAAAACAAAGAAAAACAAATGAAAGTTACATTTACAATATCAATTACAAATAAAATACATCTTTTTCCATTATACGTAGCCACCACGTTACCACCAATAATGTGCTACAAACAAGCATGTGGACATTGGAATCTCCCCTTAACATGAGTATACAAGGCATACAGAATGTAGTCTGTAAATGTCTATACAATGCACCGTATGTGCCACCTCAGTTTTAGCATACATGCGATTAAAATGCAAACCAGATTCCAACTCACTCCACATCTTCAGCTTAGTGAGTGTAGTGATCTAAAATCCCACACCAGTCATTTAACTCTTGTACATTGGTGTTAAGTCCAGCTCTATCAGGCTGATCAGTGTTGTAGCTCAGCTCTAATCTGCTGAGTGCACAACTGCTGTGCCATGCCAAGGGATTTAGATCACAAAGTCACTTCCAGTGCTTCCAAAGCAATCTAGATCTTATAATGCTTGTGATATGAAACCCACAATATGGGCTCAATCTGGGGCCTGACACCACCTGCATACCATAATGTGCAGCAAAATGCTATGGGAACAAATACATAATGTAGATTAAGTGTTAAAATAAGTATGTCATGACAACTAGTCACTACTAAACTATGATGTTAGATGCTCTTACTTGGAATTCACTATAAATTCACATTAATGGTCTCAGAAATGTAAGATGAGCGTTCTCAGTTCTGGGTATCAAATTGGTATTGACTTTTCAATATTCAATTCACATGAAATAATCATTGTAAGACCAACCTTGTTCATTCATTCATTCATTTTCTACCGCTTATCCGAACTTCTCGGGTCACGGGGAACCTCAGGCGTCATCGGGCATCGAGGCAGGATACACCCTGGACGGAGTGCCAACCCATCACAGGGCACACACACACTCTCATTCACACACTCACACACACACTACAGACAATTTTCCAGAGATGCCAATCAACCTACCATGCATGTCTTTGGACCGGGGGAGGAAACCGGAGCACCCGGAGGAAACCCCCGAGGCACGGGGAGAACATGCAAACTCCACACACACAAGGCGGAGGCGGGAATCGAACCCCCGACCGTGGAGGTGTGAGGCGAACGTGCTAACCACTAAGCCACCGTGCCCCCCACCAACCTTGTTAACCAGATCTATTATTTTTTATTGTTTTATTGTTTACACTAGCATCCCAAGCTGAGCTATTAAGCCACCCTCCTTCCCTCCCTCCCTCCCATTCTGGTCTTCGAGACATGGTCTGGCCACTGTGGGTAGAGGGTTGTGCTTGGCCGTTCTCTTTGGCGGTGAACATCGCTCGGCCCTTCTGCTCGGATATGTGTTTCGCTCGGCCCTTCTACTTGGCTGTGGACATCGCTAGGCCCTCACCATGTGCCTCGCTCCCCCATCTACCTCACCATGTGCCTCGCTCTCCCCTCCTGGACCTCGCCGGGATTGTTATTAAGACGGGATTGGTGTGGTTCAGCCCGGATTTTGGCCATGTGCTTCTGTTTATGTTCGTTGTCACGTGTCTGCCCCGCCCTTGTTTACTCCTCCCCATCTCTGCAGACTTATTCCCTATTGTTAATCGTCATGTATGTTTAACCGTGCATTAAACATGAGAAAAGACGAGGGTACACTGATGTTGATTCCGCATTGCCGGTACCCTCGTCCTTTGTCCTGTGTAATTTTTGTCTTTGTTCCTGTTCTATGTATTTTAGTTATTAAACCTATATATTTGACGCTATCCTACGTATGGGTCTGTCTTCCTCCATCCCGTTTGTGACAACATGTAATGATTTTAGCAAACTTTATAATATTAAAAAATAAAAAGTTAATTTTCCAAGACCAAAATAGTAAGTAGGTAATTATTCTATGGCTGGATGTTCAGTACTTAAAAACGCTAGGTTTATTTTTGATCCTTATAGCATTAATTAAAGGTTGCTCTGTCTTTGTATGATATTCACTGTATTTAGCTTTATAATTATTATGCAGGATGTGTGTACAGCTAAATCTTTTTCAGTGAGCTCATCTGTGTTTTATCATACACTGAACAAACGTCTTAAATAGGCACATTTATCAAATATATCTCATCATAAGATTAATATAATACCGGTGTAAATGTTCCACACCCATGACCGATTCTAGTCTTGCTTGGGGCATACAGTATAACCTTAGGTCTGCCTGCCTTACAAAGATTCCTTATTAACTGTGGCTTGAATGTGCAATTCCATATGCCACATTTGTGAATGCAGATTTGCAAAATGATAGGCATCAGTTTCTTGCATAGCATATGTTCATCGCGGAATCATTCAAGCAAGTAGCCGTTCTCGTCACAAGACGTTTGTTTCCGTGATGCTCTCGGTGCATACACTTACACCACAAATTTAGGATGAACTGCACCTCAGGCCCAACATCACTGCCTGATCTCACTAATGCTCTTGTGGTTGAATGGACAAAAATCCCCACAGCCATGGTCCAACATGTACTGTAGTAGGAAGCCTTCCAAGAAAAGACCTTGAATAAGATGTTCAACAAGCACACGTAAGGGGTAAGGTGTCCACAGAGCTTTAGCATTTATAGTGCAGAATGCTACATAATAATAAATCAGTTTATTAAAGTGTTAGTTCCTTTATTGAAACTACTTCTATTGCTTGTGTATTACTCATGCAATTTGTTGCCTGCTAATGTTAAATAATGCGCTAAATAATGTCGTTCAAAGGAACCGATTCTGAAGGTTTTACAGAATTACATGATAGGAAGGCTGACTGTTCTTCTGTGCTTTCAATACAGTTACTGGTTCACAGTTAGTACAATTTGTGTAAACTAATTCAGCATGGCAATCAACCTGAGGGTTTTTTTGTTCGTTTCTTTTTTAGTGGACAGATAACTAAGCCTGCACCTGCTCAGTCAGTGCCATCCTGCCTCGACTGATAACACAGTGTGTGTTTTTTTCCATCACCGTTCTCCGAATTAGAAAGCACTGCTGTCGAAACTCGCAGTACTCTGCAGCACGCAATAAGAAATCCTTCTTGAATTATGCACAGACACAGAAACAATGAGCTTCCCATAGCTTGGTTCTGATGCAATCAGGACATAGACTTGCAAATAATAGGTTTAGCAAGCATTAAAATTAATAGTAAGGAATATGATATGATATTAATCAAGGCTCTCAGACTGAAATCTATCCAATGTCTATTATTGATAAATGCAAGCTAGTTTGCAAACGGTTAGTTTACCAGTCTGCTTACCAGACTAACTTCACTTTGTTAGTGAGTCTAAAACCCTTAATGTTTTGGTAAATATCGACAAGTCAAGTTACATGGTGTTCAATAAGAGCTCCAAAATCTATTTGTATTGGTAATGGTTGTTGTTGCCAATTGTCGGGTACAAATATTGAGAACATGCTGACCTACTGTAGTATACCAGCTTTGCTGCTGGAAAGAAAAAAAAACAGCATTCCGCTGTGCATAATTCATTCATTCATTCATTCATTTTCCGAACTTCTCGGGTCACGGGGAGCCTGTGCCTATCTCAGGCATCATCGGGCATCGAGGCAGGATACACCCTGGACGGAGTGCCAACCTGTCACAGGGCACACACACACTCTCATTCACTCACACACACACACACACTACGGACAATTTCCCAGAGATGCCAATCAACCTACCATGCATGTCTTTGGACCGGGGGAGGAAACCGGAGTACCCGGAGGAAACCCCCGAGGCACGGGGAGAACATGCAAACTCCACACACACAAGGCGGAGGCGGGAATCGAACCCCCAACCCTGGAGGTGTTAGGCAAACATGCTAAAAACTAAGCCACCGTGCCCATACTCCCCCCCCCCTGCATTATTGTATTTTGTATTTTTCCTCACTTTTCCCACTTAATTTGTGTTACATAATACATATCGGTATGGACAGTGCTATGGCTGTTGGCAACAAATTGGCTGGTTTGAATATTTTAGAACTGGTCTGGCCAAAAGAGTTCTGACAGTGTGGTGCAAAAAAAAAAAAAAAACATCCAGGGGAAGCATCCATTCTGTAAACATAAGGCATCTTCCTGCACACTATATTGTCTTCTGAAATGTGATGTTCAGCACAATAAATTTGTCATTGTCACTTGGATCACTAGATGTGTTCTAGGTTTTAAAATAACAAGTTAAATGATTTTTTTTTTATCACAGTAGCTTTATGACTGCATTTCTAACTAAAATTATAATATCCCATTGGCTGAAGAACTGACTATCGGATACTAAACTATAATTGTCAGAGTTGATTGGAGATGCAAAAAAGCAACTAGAATTAAAATGTACTGACAGAGCGACCGTTCTAAAAACTTGGTGCAATTTAGAGGCAAATCAGTATGGAGGATTAACACATCCAAAGCTGAAATTCCAATCTTGACAGGTCCTCCTTGGCTCCACTGAACATTTATACGGCTCGGAATGAGCTTAGGAGAATATGTACAATGAATGAAACACACTATTTTAATAATGCATTAAAATTAAAAAGGGTCATTTGCATGATAAATATAGCCAAAGTCCTTGATAGAATTAGATAATGAAGAATATTTCCATCCCATTTTTGATTTTCTGGTATGGCAGGGGAAAAAAAAACTGGAGTCTGACTCATTCTTCTTTAATGGAAGAGCTCAGAAATTGCATGGCCATATGAGTTTTTCATATTGAGTTCTCAGTATTTGGCCTGCAGTGTGCCCCCTGTAGAGTCAGGGGGGAGCATAATCAGACCCTGCTCCCATAGCAGCCCACTGGAACTATTAGTGAATTAGGAGGTCTGAAGTCGACAGCGCTATTACTCAGCTAATAAGCATAGTGCTGCTGTGGGTTCTGTCACAAAAAATATGAGGTGATTTACAGGGTAATCTCTGCAGAGGTTTCATATATCACAACATAGTCAGGATAGAGGTTGAAATGATGTATTGAAATCCCTGCATTTTCACTGCCACAGCGATAAAGAATATCAGTGCAGGGAGAGCAGTGAGGTGGCATACTGTACATGTTCAACTAATAGGTGATGGCTAGGCTTGTGTGAAGTTAGAATTAATCATAACCATTTAATCATTAGACTGTCATGATATCTAGTGATGTTTATCGCATCATATAACAGTGACTGAACATTAGCCAGCAAAATGGTTGGAAGAGGAGGTCGGAAGGGACGACATCTGGGTCTTAATCCGTGTGGCCCAGACGAAGGGCTCTGATGCGGTGTTTGTGAACAAAGCGCCAGCGTTCGGTTTACGTTTTGCGATGTAGGAACCTATATTTAGAAGCGTGTGTCTGACGTAGACAGTCATACAAACAACATCCAACATGCAGAACAGCAGAATAACTAACGAAAAAAGTAAAACAAACGAAAAACTGCAAAGTTTACTCAGAGCTCGCGACCCGGCTGCCATGCTCGGCGCCATCTTAACATGACCGGACCTGCCACACTTTAGGCATTGTACATCGGAGCACTGAAATATAATGTAAAAATATGACTTCCGATATTTCAACTAATTTTGGGAAGAATGTACACATTTAATTATTTAATTATTAATTCTCTGTATATGATGAATCAGTCGTACATTTTGGTTACAGTATTAAACCTCTCTTCCCAAATTTATTTCGTTTTATACAAACAAAACTGAATGCAGAATTACCTATAAAGTAAGCAGTTCCTGACTACACAGCTCATTACATTAATACACAAGCCTATTTTAGCTACTCTAATTACTAAACCCCAGAAAGTTTGAGTTACTGTCAGCATTCTGAAGTTTATTATACAAAATGGTTTGTTTCTCTTTATATTTATAATACCTAGGTATTGCTTTCACCTGTCATCGTATAACCTTACCGCATACTACTACTTTCGCACAAAACATGACAGTATTGTGATTACTGTAAAGAAACTGATATTTGTTGCCTATGTCACCTGATGCCTGGGATTAGGAGTAGTAGTAGAGGACAGAAAGAGAGAAGTCAATGAGCAATCTATATGACAGGATGGCAGGAGTGGAGGGGCACTCTCCCCTTTGTTGCCATTGATTTTTTGTCACTTTAGCCAGGGGTACTGAGACTGATCCCAAACAAACCAGACAACCAAAGAGGCTCGAGCTGTCCATGCTCATTAACCTGAGATTGTGTTTTAAAGGGTGGAGATAATGAGTGTGTATGTGGAGAGAGAGGTATCAGGCACTGTTAAGCAGGTGCATTCATATGTAAAAGATGGATCGTGGAGATGGATTGTTTAATCAAGCTATGATATTGGCAAATGAGTGTCCCCTGAGTATTTGTAATGACAAATACAAGGGATTTTGTCTCAGGACAACTTCATCCATTAGCAAAGTGTCCTGCATGCATTGTAGAGATGAGAATATTAGTGTAAAGAAAAGTTAGAAAAACAGGCGATGCTTGTGGATACTTGTGGATGTCTTGATGTTTAAGGAAAAAGTCTTCTTCTAATGCACCTAAAGGGTATCATGATAAAGTACAAGATGAAGAAGAAAGCAACATAAAGGTGAAGTCTGATGATACTTTGTGCCGGCGACGAGGTACTTGGCAGGGTCGTGATGCACGTCAGCCTTCTCTGCCTTCAGAGTGATTGAGGTCACCTTGTTAGCATGCACAGTAAACCAACTGTGGGTTTTTTTCTGCCTCCAGAAAACATTAATTCCATGGCTCCACAATCAATAAGGAAGTGCCAGCAGTCATTTAGACATGTTTGAATGATGTACTCACAGAGGAACACGGCTCCAGAGGCTTTAATGCCAGTACCTATGAAGCCTGGAATGCCAAGGATACGGCACGAGGGATGAAGGGGTTTGTGGTGTAGGTTATTATTATCTCATCTCTATCAGCATCTTTGAAATGTCAGCTGGCGGAGACTGAGTGGAGAGTGGAGAGTTTAGGAAAGTCACTGAAAAGGGCTATCACTCAAACTTCATTATGCTTATTTATCTATGGAACACATTATAACATTTACAGAGAAAAACATGATGCCATCCAAATAACGTTGATTATGTTTAATCTCCTCTACGCCATGGTGGATTGTGGTTTTCTCCTTTCGCAATCAGAACAGTAGTAACCTTAATGCTAGTTGCCTTGTAAAAATTTCTCTACAATTTCTGTCTTCACATAAGTGCATTAAGGGAAACCCATTTAAAATATTGGTCTATACTCATGCATGTCTGCAGAGACTGAAATTAAAATTAAAAAGCACTGTGCAGTGGAAGTACCAGTAGGAAATTTTATTTTTTGCTCACCCTCCAGACAGCAATCCCCTGTTACACCACAACTACAAACATGTTGTTGCCATAAACCAAGAGAACAATGCCAGCTTTGCTGCAAGACTCCTGGTCATGATTGACTCGACGGGTGTTTTGTCTCTGGGGTTTTTCACTCTGATAAATTCCTTTAAATCGAACACCTTCTGAGGCAGTAGAAATGGGTCAACTTAATCAAGAATATGTTGTTCCCATACTTAAAAGGTATAAAAAATATATTTCATAAGGACTCTTTTTTAATCATCTTGGTTATTATTTTTTTGTTTTGGCTGTTTTTGTTTTAATTATTTGCAAGGGAATAATGAGCCCATTTTTTTAAGTGAACTGCTTACAAAAGGAAAAACACAGCATGTTTATCCACATTAATCCAATAATGAAACTTTTCTTGCTTTTAACTTTGGGAAAAGAAATCAGGGCAGTTGTGGCTCAATGGTTAAGGCTCTGGGTTACTCATCAGGGGGTTAAAGCCCCAGCAACACCACGCTGCTATTGTTGGGCCATTGAGCATGGCCCTTAATCCTCTCTGCTCCAGGGAATATGGCTGACCCTGCTCTCTGAACCCAGGCTGGGATAGGTAAAAAAACTGGACTATGTTTGTAAAGGACACTTCTTCCTTAAATCTCTTGTTACCAGAGTGACAACAGCACACTGCACCATTTCCAGCATTTTTTATTCGCAAATCTCCTTTGAAAATGAAATGAGAAGTGTGAGGAGAATCCTTCTGTTTCTGATTAAATTGTCGTGTCCTCTCCCTGCTGTCATTTTAACATGGTGTAACATGGTTCAACCACCTCATAAATATTACCTCGTTAGATCACTGAAGCGAAGGATCCTAATATTTGTATCATAGTGCTCTGTAGTTGAGGTAAAAATAATAACATATAGCACTCAATTTTCTACTTTATATGATTTAGTTTTCTTCAAGATGCGTTTAAATTTAATTAAAATATTTGCCTGAAAACTGGTTGTTTGATGAGAGTTCTCCTGGATGTTTGCTGGCGTAGTGTATGGGTTTGAGCACCGTATCATTCCTTGAGGTTCTCAAAGGCATTCAATAGGTGCCTTTTGGTTTACCCTATTAACAGTGAAGTTAGCGGAGTGGCAACTGTGCTCCAACAGAACTTGGCAAACCGCAGGAAACACTGCATTATTTTGATGGTTGTGGGCCTTGTCAGGTGGGACCAATAGAATGGTAAAAGGTTATCTGAATTTAGGCCTCGGTAGTCAATGCAGGGGCACAGGCTGCCACCCTTATCTCCATGCATGGTTTCTCCAAGAAACCAGCTGCGGTGGGGAAGTGGATGGTTGGATGAAACCTGCATCCAGTGCCTCTTTGATGTACTCATTTATTGATTGGGTCAAGGGAACAGACAAGGGGTAAACTTTGCTCTTAACTGTTTGGAAGGAACAGTCCCAAGGACAGTGAAAAGGTAAATGGGAGTCCCTCTCCTTACTAAACACCTCCATTAATTATTGATATTTGGGAGGGATGTCCAGGGCCTCTTAGGTACTCAGGTTTCAACAGAGGTTTAGCTGGCAAGGAAATTTCACCTGCAGACAGTGGTCATTCCATTAGGACTACAAGGATTAACCGTGAGTAGCGTTCTGAGGGGAGGAGATAACGTACAGTCCAACAGTCCAACTAGGAGTTGCAGGGGACAATTTGGTGGGGAACATTGCCATCTTCAATTGGCTGGTTGTTTACAGTGGCCATAGCTGTGGTGTTAGTTCCCTGTTTCATTTGAACTTATCCCTTATTTGTGGAAGAAATAGGAGGAGGAGCCCCGTACCTGAAGGTCACTGTCCCATACAGGCAATGGCCATTCTAATGCTTGGCCCATGAGGAGTGACATAACAAATGTTCATTGTGTTGTCTCACTTTGTTATAACTTCAACTGTTGTCCAAAATTAGATTAGATTAGATTAGATTCAAATAGATGCTGCATTGACATAAGTACCCCTTGTGCTGCTGAACCGTCAAATTTATAGGGAAGAAGCGCAGCTTTGAGTTAAATTGGCGAGTTGCTCATTAGTCGCTTGGAGCATGGATCAGCTGTTGATGGTAGGCCGCTAGTATTTCTTCTTGTTGGTTTATGAGCGCTTTCAGTCGCTGTAAGTCCACTGAATTCTCATCAGGCGAAGTGCTCTGTAGTGACGATGCAGGAAGGAATAGAATCCATTCATGGAGATTTATTAACAAACACAGGTAGAATGTAGAATGTAAGACAACAATGATATCAGAAAACCATAAAAGCAAACCACGGAGCAATCAAATCAAGGCGAGGAAAGCAAAAAAAAAAACAGAAACAAAAATACAAGGACTGGAAATTAAACATGAGCAATAGCAAACGGCTTGGTATGCAGTAGGAACCGGCTAATTAGTAAGCATTAGGAACTGGTTACTAATTAGTAACCTTATTAGCATACAATTATATCATAGTGAATACACAGCCAGCACCTTTGATCTGAAGCTAGGACTGTTGAGAAAAAGATCACTTGCATCTAAAGAACGTATTGTTTAATGAAATGATTACTAATCAGAAATTTAGTGTTCTATGTTTAACAGAAACATGGATTAAACCAAATGAGTTTGTCACATTAAACTAAGCTTGTCCACCCGATTATACTGTAGTTATATACATCAGCCAAGTTTAACAAGCAGGGGAGGAGGTATTGCAGTTATTCATGATTACTGGCTAGGCATGAAGAAATAAAATAGACGTATGTGCAACTCGTTCGATGTTCTTCATACTAACATATGTAGCCACAAAAAATAAGTCTACTGAGTCAGGTCCTTTAATTATTTATAGAACTCCAGGACCATATTCTGAATTCTTCTGTGAGTTTGCAGATTTCATTTCGAACCTTGTTGTTTCTTTAGACAAAGCATTAATTTGTGGGAGTCTTTGGCCACGTTCACACTGCAAGTCTTAATGCTCAATTCGGATATTTTGCTCAGATCTGATTTTTTTGTTTGGCTGTTCACATTACCTTTTAAAATGTGGCCTATATCAGATACCAATATGAACTGTTTGCTGTTTCGAACTGACCCGCATGCGCAAACAAACAATAACAATGACGTCACACGCAGCACGCTGTTGCGCTAAAGTTGGCGAGGTTATGGAGGAAGTAAGTGTTTTTGCTTTTCTTTCTAAATGTGTGTGTAATGGCAGCACAGAGTGTTTTGAAAATTTTTGGATGTCTAGGGCAACTTTTGATTATTTGATCCATTTTGTAGGCGTAGTCACGTTTGTGTGCGTCCTCGCCGCGCATTATAGTGAAGAATGTCGATGTAGATTGACATAAAAGTCGCATCAAATCCGCCTTGGTTGTTCACACTGCGGCCACATTGGGAAAAATCCGATTTGGGTCTGATTCAGGACCACATATGGAAGTGGTCTGATTCTGATTTGGGGGAAAAAAATCAGATCTGGGCTTGATTTGAGTGTTCACACTACTCCTGAAGAAGTCTGACCTGGTCAAAAAAAAAAAATCAGATTTGGGCCACTTTTACCTGCAGTGTGAACGGGGCTTTTAATATTCTGATTTTGATAAGTTAGAACAGCAGTTGTTTCAATCGTATATTCAATAGGGGTTAATGAGAATAGGACCCACTCATAATGACCCCACAGAACTTGTAACTTGATCAGGTAACTGACAACTTCGAGAACTTCGACAACTTCGAGTCACTGACTCAAGACACACTATATAATGTAACTGTATTTGAACCAAGTCAGCTGGCCAACTATAGGCCAATATCAAACCTCCTTTTTATCTTCAAGATCCTAGACCAGTTATGCTCATACCTGCATAGTAATAAAATTCATGAAATGTACCAGTCAGGATTTAGGTCTCATCGTAGCACAGAGACTGCACTAGTTAAAGTTGTAAATGACGTGTTACTAGCCTCTGATCAGGGTTGTGTCTCCTTGCTGGTATTACTTGATTTTAGTGCAGCTTTTGACACTATAGAAGATGCTATTTTACTTGATAGGCTAGAACATGTTGTTACACCATCTCTGAACCATTGTTGCATCAGCCAGCTTTATGGTCGGGTCTTCATCAGCAAAAGAAGACCTTGGCAGGAAGAAATTAGTGTTGGGTCTGTGGTGAACTCAGAAATTGCACTAACCCATTAGTTCACTCAACTACAAACTGGTGTAGGAAGGAAATTACATTATTTCCTGTCCAGTGTCACCCAAATGAGGATGGGTTCCCTTCTGAGTCTGATTCCTCTCAAGGTTTCTTCCTCATATCACCTCACAGAGTTTTTCCTTGTCACCATTGCCTCCGGCTTGCTCATTGGTGACAGATTATGCTACTGCTGCTGCTGCTGCTGATGATGATGATGATGATGATGATAGAAATATACACAAACTTAATTTTAAACTGAAATATTTTTTCTGGTTATATACTTTTGTAAAGCTGCTTTGAGACAATATGAATTGTCAAATAAATTCAGCATTACAAATAAATTGAATTAAATTGAATTCATTCATTCATTCATTCGTTCATTTTCTACCGCTTATCCGAACTTCTCAGGCGTCATCGGGCATCAAGGCAGGATACACCCTGGACGGAGTGCCAACCCATCACAGGGCACACACACACTCTCATTCACTCACACACTCACACACTACGGACAATTTTCCAGAGATGCCAATCAACCTACCATGTATGTCTTTGGACCGGGGGAGGAAACCGGAGTACCCGGAGGAAACCCCCGAGGCACGGGAAGAACATGCAAACTCCACACACACAAGGCGGAGGCAGGAATCGAACCTCTATCCCTGGAGGTGTGAGGCACATGCTAACCGCTAAGCCACCGTGCCCCCCATTAATTTGAACTTTACATAGAAAATTAATAGTTTGTCTCTTTGTCTCAAGCTCGTGTAAACGCAGGCTTTTTTGTGTCATTGCGAGAAAAGGATTCATATGGCATATTGAGCTCTAAACTTCTAGATCTTTCAAGCTCCTCTAGCGTGAAATAATGTATGTCATAAAGAGTGGCTCATGCAGTGAAATCACACTTCAAGTTGTGAAGTTTTAGAGTGATGTTACAAACTACTGCATTTTCCCTTTCACTAAAAAATAACCAACTAACCAACTAACTAACTAACTAAATAATCCTCCTTGGTTCTGCCAAGCAATTTAAACCTAGCTGCAGCTGGCTCAAATGACATTTCACAGATTGTCGAAGCCCTACTGCTTTAAGAGAACCTTATTAATTAGGGTATCACTTGTGAAATATGCAGTGAAATATGGAGCTGGAGATATGAAGTTCACCGCGTTTAGGGAAAGTTATAGGCAATCATCTTACCCATTCTGAAGGCTGGGTTCCAAGAGCATTAGGAATATCCATATGCACGACACAAGAACGACAAGCTTGTTAGGAGCACCAGACATGTCGCACTAAATCCAGAAAGCCTGTAGAGGAAAGAGACAATGCCGAGAATGAGAAAAACCAGTGAAGTGATAGAAGCCATTTTCTGATTTATTGGTGGCTGCATTGTTGACAACCGCCTGGCATGCAGAAAGCAACACATTAGCATTTGCAGAACACATGCTCTCAGCAGCCGCACGGAAAGCTTGCTGTTCCACATGGACAAACTGGCACCAGTGTTGGATCCAGAGACACCATCTGAATGCATTTGCTGTTCATGCATCAGATTTGATGAAGACAGACAACCATAAATGGGGCAATAAACGTAAATTTGTTAAGAACGTTAATTCAGCATACCATCAATTATAATTTTCACCTCAAATTCAAGTATTAATGCAGAGCTGGAACCACAACTTCTGAAGAGAGGAACTTGTCACTGTGCTGCCATAAAAACATTTTTTGTCTCTGCCAAGTACACTATAATAAACCGAAAGTAAAACAATAATGCGAATATTTCTATTCAGCCTGTATTAAAGACCTCTACTCCCTGTATGTGCAGCATTGAATTACAATTAGACCATAATATAACTCCAGGGAACCACAAATAAAGCAAGGCTGGCAAAAATAAATCTTTATTCTTACATTTAACATTTGTTCACTGCAATATTCATTTACAAGTAGTTATAGCTCAAAGAATGCATCTTAAGCCATTAATAACAGCTCTGCATAAATGAGGCACACCTGAGGTAGGCTAGTGTTCTAGTGATTTTTTTCCACAATTTCTGCTGCTCACCAACAGTGGCAACTGCAAAAAGTCTGATTCTGAAAAGTCTGAGACTAAGTACACTTTGAATTTAATCCGTTATCAAATCGATTGTATAATGTCCACATGGCTGATAATTTCAACATGGATCTGCAGCTCAAAGCGTTTAACTGCATCTGATTGCTAACAAGTGAATGGAAGTAAAAAAAAAAAAATTAATAAACAAGGGCAATTAATTGCATTTTCAATTATCAGCACCATTAAAATCATTTGTAGCATTAAATCTGACACTGTTGTATTCCTACTCATTCATTCATTCATTCTTTCATCTTCTACCACTTTATCCGAACTTCTCGGGTCACGGGGAGCCTGTGCCTATCTCAGGCGTCATCGGGCATCGAGGCAGGATACACCCTGGAGGGAGTGCCAACCCATCACAGGGCACACACACTCTCATTCACTCACACACTCACACACTACGGACAATTTTCCAGAGATGCCAATCAACCTACCATGCATGTCTTTGGACCGGGGGAGGAAACCGGAGTACCCGGAGGAAACCCCAGAGGCACGGGGAGAACATGCAAACTCCACACACACAAGGTGGAGGTGGGAATCGAACCTCCAACCCTGGTGGTGTGAGGTGAACGTGCTAACCACTAAGCCACCGTGTCCCCCATAGGACACGCATATCCATGTCCAAAATCACAGTGACATTCTAGATGTCGTCCCCCCCCCGTATTCCTACTAAATCTTTTTAAATCTAAATCCAAGCTCAAAATGTTCATCCTATTCTTTCAGATAAAAATGGAAAGTTATTTGCTCCATCATTTTTGGATAAAATTTTTCAGTAGCCTGCCTAACAAATAGCAAACTGTTTACTGTAATCGTCTCTAACGTTAGCGTAAATGTTTGACTTTTTGTTCACATTAATCATCTCGAACCCCTTTCCTGTGACAGAAAGCGAGAGCGTCCGGCAAGTCCGATGAAATAAAGGAAATCCGTCGTGCACCTGGCTAATTAAAACCTGATAAATACACATGGCCTCAGGAGAAGCACCAGCATGGTAGAGATTAAATAATTGAACACCGGTTTGTCTTAATAGCAGATAACGGCTCTTCTCTATTTAAAGCCCTATTCGGGAACTGTTGACACAGCAACACACACCATTATGTTAGCTAATTTTGAAAGCCTTTGAATTTGACATGGCTCTTGTTTAAGTTTTAAAACCTCATTTAAAACCGAACATCAAGACTCAAGTCCCATCCCATTAAAGACAGTTAAAAACCTTAAGAGTTTTAACTTTAAGAGTACAGTCTTAGAATTGGAAATATGCTGTTTCCATCCTCACCAATTCCAAAACATATTGCATTTTTAGTAAGTCCAATCCACAAAGCTTAATTGGATCCCCGTAGGTCTTCTACCTGCTCGGTCGACCGTGACACTAATCCAGTGCAGCAGTTGTGTTTCGGGGTGAACACAGTGATGAGATTTCCTTTCGAGATTTAGGATTAAACCTGAAGTTTCTTAAAGGGATTCAGTGTTCTCAGTTATAAGGATCCAAGCAATAGAAGTAATGATGTACCCACTACAGAGGTTTTACTTGGGCTTCAACTTGGATACAAGTTTATTTTACTATTATTGTAAGCTTCATATAAGCTATGTTTTATATTTCAGACAGACACATGAAGACTAATTCTGTATCAGACTTGTAATAACCTGAGCTAATAGCGCTACCTCCTTCATGGACAAAACAAGTGGATCCTTGAATTTATTAAGCCTGAATGGATATATAATCTATTATTATAATAGAATTAAAATGTATTTGTATATACAGTAATACCTCGAGATACGAGTTTAATCCGTTCCGTGACTTTGCTCGTATCTCAAAGCAATTGTCATGCTGAGACACGGTGAGACAAAGGCGAGTGAGGATCCAAATGCAGTTTAAAGTTTTAATGAACAAAACAGGAAACGGGACCATGAACACACCACATACCAACAATGACCAACACCAGGGAAGTGAACAAACAGAGTAAATGTAGTAAACATGAACCAATCACAAAGCAGAGACAATCAGAGACAAAGACAAAACACCTGGGGAAGAGATTGAGTGCAAGTAGTGTCCATGGTAACAAATAATTGGGCAGGGCCAACAATTAACAGCAGGACAAGACAGCAGACAGAAACAGGGCAAAAACACGGACAGACTTATTACAGCAATTTTCCCCATTTAAATTAATTGAATTCCCATGAATCCGTTCCAGCTCGCAAAATTCCACTCCAGTTGTTTTGTTTATGTGTTTTGAATATGAATATCAGTACCTGTATTTATAAATGTACAGTATATATAAATGTACATTATATATAAATGTACAGTATTTATAAATGTACATTATATATAAATGTACAGTATATATAAATGTTCAGTATATATAAATGTACAGTATATATAAATGTACAGTATATATAAATGTTCAGTACGTGTATTTATAAATGACAAATATTGTATAAAAACGTACAGTAATAAAAGAGAACGTTACAAAAAATAAATAAACTGGTTTTACTATAAAGTGTATTATTTACCATGGAGATCAGACGACTCGAGCTAACGGAAGATGTGCACGGAGGTTGAGAGAGGAGTAAACAGGAGTTAGGAGGAGTTTTGTCTCGTACGTACACTTTCGTTCACTTACTCGCTACTGTACACTCTTAATGCTACTTTACACTTAAATGGAACTTAACTAAACGTCACTAAAATTATACTTTACTCACTAACATCTGCCGGTCGTTTTAATAAAAACCTGTCCAAGGAGGTTTGTTTCTTTCTCCTTTTTATTTACTCCCGGATTTTCGTATCTCACAAGTGGTTGTCGGGGATCTTTGTTTCGGCGGCATCGGCTCGGATGCTCGTATCTCAAAAATTTTTTCGTATCTCAAGGTAAAAATTTGGTCGAATCACAGCTCGTATCTCAAAAAATTTGCATGTCAATGCACTCGTATCTCGAGGTATCACTGTACTTATAAATACGTAAAGATAAGCCACCTAATGGTAACTGATAAAATAAGTGAATTTTAGTTACCATTTTCTGACGTAGCTACACCTCTGATAGTAATCATACACTTGGGCTACATTGCATGTAATTCATTCATTCATTCATTTTCTACCGCTTTATCCGAACTTCTCGGGTCACAGGGAGCCTGTGCCTATCTCAGGCGTCATCGGGCATCGAGGCAGGATACACCCTGGACGGAGTGCCAACCCATCGCAGGGCACACACACACTCTCATTCACTCACACACTACGGACAATTTTCCAGAGATGCCAATTAACCTACCATGCATGTCTTTGGACTGGGGGAGGAAACCGGAGTACCCGGAGGAAACCCCCGAGGCACGGGGAGAACATATTGCATGTAATTATTTAAGAAAAAACTGAAAGAATTAAATATCAAGATATAACGATATGCAAGATTTTTTAGGAAAAGGTATCTTTTATTTAAAAAGTCTTTAAAATTGTACTACGACTACACGTTAACGTACTCTCGTTTCTTTTACGACATGAACACCCGAGACCTCCTCACCAGTGTCTGATCAACATCAGTGTCTGATCTCACTCCTGCTCTTGTCGCTGAATGAACAGAAATCCCAACAGCAGTGATCCAACATACAGTGGGAAGCCTTATCAGAATATTTAACAGTAAAGTGGAAGGAGAAGTTTGTAATTCTGCTGAGAATCTGATATTTTAAGGGATTATTTGTTTGCATAGAATAGTACACAGATGTATTAAATATTAATATTAAGTAATTTAATAATATATAACAAATAATTAATTATTATGAAATTGAATATGCAAAAATATCACAGTCAGATACAATTAACCTGGGGTTTGATGATGAGAAGCAGGCTTAACTGTCCTGTTGCTCTGTATAACAGTTTAGTTCTATTTTTTATTTCAACACTGAAATTCTAGTTTGGACCAAAACTTAAAGAGAACTGTTTAATTGTAAACTAAAACATGGCCAGCTGCTCACTAACCATCTTGGCATCAGCTTCCATATGGATCTACAATGGTTTATGTTCTCAATTTAATCACTTCCATTCATACCTACAAGTTTAAGGTCACTTGATTTTAACTATGAACTAGGGCTGGGGCGATAAAACGATAACGATATGTATCGCGATAGACACGTGATCGATATCAATAACAAATGTGTTCGATAAAATGTTCAATGTTTTTTATTCTTCGTCGGAAGAAAACAGAGGTTTGCGAAGCGAGTTTGGTTGCATTAACAAAGGCACTCGCTTTCTGGTAACCTAGCAACATAGGGAGTGACACGTTAACAGCCAATCATGTAACAGTATCACGTTTGGTTGCACCATATCGTCGTCTCGTGCCAGTCTGCTGGATTCCTCTTCAGTAATCGGCGACCTGATAAGCAGAAAATGAGCCGCAGCGAGCGAGAGAATTGTAAATAAAAGAGGAAAAATCAGGGATTTTTCATATTTCTTATGATTTATATTTCAAACAATGTTACTGTAGTGTATCAGGTCTGTGTTTTATATTACAGACGTATCTCAGTCTACCTCAGTTTTATTTAAGTTTACAAAACACTGCACATATTTTACACACTTTATTCACCAGAAGGTGCACAGCTAGTGAACTTCCTCGCACTGAACTCTCGCACCACACTAAATTCTCAGGTTTCTCTGTTTATATTTAACACTTTGCACTATTTTATTACACTTTATTAAGCATTTCTTACATTTTCGGTCATTTCTCACCTTAGATGTTAAGAGATAATAGTTAAGTGTTCATCGCGACTTTAGACTCATGTTTACATTATAATTATTGGAGGTTTCCTGGTTGGTGACGTTTCTATCTTAATAACTGAGGGGATTCTGATCACAGGAAGGTTAAGTTTAAAATAAAAATGTTTAAATCTAATATATTTTTCTCTTGGTCCTTATTTTAAATGGGTCATAAAAATTATCAATAATTATCGATATGGACCGATATGAAACACTGATATTGTGATACAGTTTTCAGCCATATCGCCCAGCCCTACGATGAACAATACAAAGCACACGCATATCTCACTCACTCTCACTCATTTCCTACCGCTTATCCGACCTTCTCGGGTCACGGGGAGCCTGTGCCTATCTCAAGCGTCATCGGGCATCGAGGCAGGATACACCCTGGACGGAGTGCCAACCCATCACAGGGCACACACACACTCTCATACACTACGGACAATTTTCCAGAGATGCCAATCAACCTACCATGCATGTCTTTGGACCGGGGGAGGAAACCGGAGTACCCGGAGGAAATCCCAGAGGCACGGGGAGAACATGCAAACTCCACACACACAAGGTGGAGGTGGGAATCGAACCCCAACACTGTCGGTGTGAGGCGAACGTGCTACCCACTAAGCCACCGTGTCCCCATAGGACACGCATATCCATGTCCAAAATCACAGTGACATTCTAGATGCTATACACAGTTCCTAGAAGATGGCCTCTGTAAATTCTTTAGACATAGTGTGATGGTTTCACTGATAATTACAGCTCCTGTTCAACATTCATTTGAGGTGCTTCAGATTTTGTGAACCATGCATCAAATGTCACACACATGCCAGCCCTGACTTTTTTTATGACTTTGAGCTTTGGATTTTGTTTTTCCAGGAAGATTACTGCCAGGTGGCTGTTTCATCTGTCCTACACAGCAGAGATGATAAATATCACCAGGATGGCTGGACAACAAAATAGAAAAATTAGCAGTGCTCTCCAGGTAGGAGGGATAGTGTCATTTTTTAGTCCCCCGTCAATCACTCCGATCATAGGAATCTGCTACTCTGCCCTATGATGCAGCAGTAGTTGATTTCACCCTCGATAGCAATTATACAATGCGCTAAACTGACTATTGAATAAGAATTGGCAGGTGAAGATTGCCAAGTGAAGCCAAGTGAGCAAAAAAAGGTGAGTATTGCTAAAAATGCACTCCAAACTTCTCATACAACATTACCATTAACTTCTATGTGACTGCTGTTTACTGCACTTAGTCTTTGTTGTTCTGTGTAACATGTCTACATGCATGTTGTGTTTGTAAGTAATTTGTATTTTGTGTTTTATGATACTTGCCTTAGGACAACGGATGAAATTTAGCTATTGTGCTAATTCTGGAATATTTACTCTGCTGCTCATTGCTGATTTGTTGATTAATGTGCACTGTCCTAATTCAAATAAATAAACAAACAAACAAACAAACAAACAAATAAATAAATAAATAAATAAAAATAAACCACTATATTTTCTTTAACTGATTTTGATTCCCACATCCACCTTGTGTGTGTGGAGTTTGCATGTTCTCCCCGTGCCTCGGGGTTTCCTCCGGGTACTCCGGTTTTCTCCCCCGGTCCAAAGACATGCATGGTAGGTTGATTGGCATCTCTGGAAAATTGTCCGTAGTGTGTGTGTGTGTGTGAGTGAGTGAATGAGAGTGTGTTTGTGCCCTGTGATGAGTTGGCACTCCGTCCAGGGTGTATCCTGCCTCGATGCCCGATGACGCCTGAGATAGACACAGGCTCCCCGTGACCCGAGAAGTTCGGATAAGCGGTAGATAATGAATGAATGAATGAATGAATGAATGAATATACTCCCTCTACAGACGTGCAAAAGCAGCTAACATGCTAGATCCCGTGGGCTAGCCATCTATTATTGGCTTCATTTTAAAGGGAGATTTTCCTTGCCACTGCTGCCTGAGTCACCTCAGACTTGCTCATAGGGGGATAAATACATACAGATTGTGAACTATTTATATCTAATAATAATCTAGAATTTTTTTATTCTGTCAATTATTTTTCTTTTATTATTCATTATTTCCTTTATTGTTCCTTATGTTTACCTTCTGCTTTATGTTTATGTTCTGTAAAGCTGCTTTGAGACAATGTCTATTGTAAAAAGCGCTATACAAATAAACTTGAATTGAATTGAATTGAATTTTGATCTGAGTATTGCATCTGTGATTCACAATATACTGAAACGTCTGTAGCACAAGATTACAGCCGATTCTCACATGCTAACCAGATAATATTAGCTTTCTACCTAAAGGAAAAAAAATTAAAGAAGACTAAATCATACCACATAATGATATGGTTTTCTACTGTAGCTGACAATGTTAGCTATGATAGCTTGCATCATTCTATATACTGTGGTATAAATAAAGAGAAAAATAAAAGTGGTGTTTTAGTTTCATCTTCTTCGACACTTTTTCATTTTCCAGGCTTTAGATGAAAAGCAGATAGCTCCTGTGTCAATAGTATCGTCTGTCGCATTCTTGACAGCCTGAAGAACACAGACCTACTGTATTGTTGTAAATTCTTCACAACAGTGAATAGAGTTTAAAATATCTAAAAGTGACTAGAGGTGCAGGCTAGACTCTTTTCTGCTCCTTGATTCAGGTTGGAACTCACTTCATTTTCTCCATGCACTTTTCTCCAGAGGCTAAAACAAATGCTGATTATATTAAACACTCTCTTAGTCAGGTTTATGAGTGATAATAAAGGGAAATCCAGAACTCCATTATATAGGGCATATTTTGTACACTGCTGGGGTATAATGTATGTCAGATCTGTTAGGAATGTTTATCATCATCAATCTTAAGCAAACTTTTAGAAGTGTAATAAAGCATTATGCCTATAGAGCATTAATATTTTTTAATAATTTCTTGCAAATTATAATTCAATTTGTTAGTAAAATACTCATGCACAGAACCGTGCAAAAGCTTGAAAATCTGTTCTACAAATCTGTTCTACAATTAATTATAACACAGTGCAGTTTTTAAGGTAATTCGGTGTCTCGAGGCTGACGTAAATTGTAAGCAGTTAAAAATACAAGCAAAATGTCAAAACTAGCCAAGACTATGAAGTGTGACAATGTTGTCAGATGTGGTAAGAGAAATTCATCCATACAAATAAATAACATCTGTGCAATACAAATTGTGTGTGTATAATATGGATAACCATCCAAATACTTTGTTAAGTCTTATTGCATATAGTAGTTGGGTAAAGTAAAAGCACAATTTAAACACCATCTGTCCAAATTCAAAACTCCTCAAATGAAATCACACAAAATAAGAAACAGTTTTTTTCCCATTACCAACGCAACAGATTCAAAGCAAGAGGTCTCAAAAAGAAGGGATAGATCAAGAGTATTCTTATCTATACCACTTATAGAAAGCTAGCATTAATGATTTTATTTAGTTAGGTGGAATTCAATTCAATTCAAGTTTATTTGTATAGCGCTTTTTACAATTGCCGTCGTCTCAAAGGAGCTTTACAGGAACATAAACATAGAACAGAAGGTTAATATAAAGAATAATATAAAGATTAATAGAATACAAAATTCAAGATTAATATTAGATAGATTTAAATGAGCAAGTCTGAGGTGACTCGGGCAGCAGTGGCAAGAAAAACTCCCTTAGATGGTAAAGGCTGAACCCTTGAAAGAAACCAGACTCAAAGTGGAACCTCATCCTCATCTGGGTGACAACAGAAAAACTGAGTTACCCACTGGTTATATTCAAGCCAGGGAAGACACTGTATTGTGTATATTTTAAGGCCTGGGGGCAGTCGTGGCCTAATGGGGGCAGTCGTGGCCTAATGGGGGCAGTCGTGGCCTAATGGGTGGCAGTCGTGGCCTAATGGTTAGAGAGACTGACACGTAACCCGAAGGTTGTGGGTTCGAGTCTCGGGCCAGCCACGACAGGTGCCTTTGAGCAAGGCACCGAACCCCAACTGCTTCCCTGGCACCGCAGTATAAATGGCTGCCCACTGCTCTGGGTGTGTTCACGGTGTGTGTGTTCACTGCTGTGTGTGTGCACTTTGGATGGGTTAAATGCAGAGAACAAATTCTGAGTATGGGTCACTGTACTTAGCCGTATGTCACTTCACTTTAGAACATGATGAAGATTGTGTATTTTGGTGAACCTCGTATGGCACTGGGAGCTTTAATGTTCCCTGTAGGTTCAGATTTATACCAGTCTCAGAAGCCCCACAAGAGCAAAGGTACAAAAAAGACAAGGTATATCCTGCCCAGCTTGCGGTTGTCAGTAGCCACCTTTGGAGTGGCCTTATCAGCCTGGTTAGATGGGGTAATCTTTTGGATGCAGCAACTACAAAATTAAGGTTGGAGGTCATGTGGATTGCTAGTTGGCCAGCAGACATGCAATGGACATACTTACATAGACAAGACCCTTGCAGTGGAAAATGGCTTTTACAAAATCAAATGTCACTTCACATCATTGGGTGTGAGATGGATAACAAACGGATCATGGCAGCAGTGTTACAGTGAACTGCTCTGTAAGCAGGAGCTCAGTTTTCAGAGATACAGTAGCTCTCTGTTTTCCAGTTAAACCTCATCTATAATCACTAGACTGGAAAAACCTGACACAAGCTTCCTCACCAGGGTTGCTAGGATTACATTTTGTGATAGAGTGAGAAAATCTGTAATCCAGGAGTGCCTCAGAGTAAAGCCACTGCTCTCTCCAAATCGAAAAATGAAACAAATTCAGATAAGGTGTTTCCGGCACCTTGCGAAAATGATGAATTTCCACTAAAGTTGTATCAAACACTATGTACTGGTTGAAGACCCCACATTTTCCCCAGCACCTTCTGACAAGAAAACTTCTCTTTTATCTGGTGAGGGAAGATCTGGGTAATTCAAATCTGGTCTGTTCAGACATTCTCGATTGTTGACATATACCCCTTTTCTACCAAACAGAACCGGGAGCTGGTTCAGAGTTGGTTCCACTGGCGAACCTTCTAAGAACCGGTTTGACTTTCCATCGGTCAGAGAGCATCACAGAGCCGAGTGTGACATCACTGTATACGTGTCACGTTACACAGCGACGTTAGCGCAGCAGCGACAAACACAAACACAACAACAACAATGGCGGATGTTGCTTTACTGTTACTGCTCATGGCTTTGTGAACCTACATTAACACCCAAACGCGGCAAATCCGACTTGTACGTGCGGCTCCGTGTAATCTGTATAAACGGAGGTTGTGATCGAGTAAGTACGTAACGTTATTTTATCATTAACACAGAAAAAAGTTAGCATTAGCATGTAGCTACCTACTGTCATGTGTGCTGATAATGTATCATATTGTGGTAAAGTAAAAGTGTATTAAACATTAGTATACTTAAGGTACATTATTAAATGCGCTAACAGTAGCCCCGCCTCCAGCCCCACCCACAGCCCCTGACTCAAGCCGTTCCTAATTCTAGACCAGCAACGTTTTGGTGCTACTTAAGAACCACTTTTCCTGGTTCAGATCCGGTGTCAAAAAAGAAAAGAACTGTTTCTAAATTAGGCTCCGAACATGCACTCAAACTGCCTCAAAAGGGGCAATAGAGACCACAACTAGGAGAATAAATAGATGTACCAATAAACGGATGAATGAATGGATGGAAGAATATCCTTTATATCCTTTGTCAAAGAGACAAAAGTCCCACAGACCTTGATAACTTTTTATTAACAGAATGTCAGCTGTAAAAGGAGATTTTGATTAAATTTTGAATTGATTGAGATGTCAGGATAAGTATTAGGTAGGATTCTGAACAATTTAGTGTGTCATATTTTCTGCTGTATAGATCAGGGTTGACATAATCCTAAAGATTTCCCCAGCCTAATTTATTGTACAAAAAAAAAAACCTGTAAATCAGACTGGAAGCTTTTACTGAATTAACTCATACTTGACTTTTTTTTGACTGAAAGGATTTCCATTAATAAGTAATTAACACACACACTAAACACACACACATACTAAACCCAGGTTTTGGGACAATGGCAGTTCAGTAGGTCCATGTGCTGAGGCCAACAGCAGGGTGAAATAAAATCACATAAAAGGAATAGAGTAAAAAAAAATAGAGCATACACATGAAAGGCAAAGGCCATCAAGGGGCAGTGCTTTAGTTTCTGAAACAGAACCAAAGTAAATTGTGAAGAGAAACATTTCGACCCCGTAGACAGTACTTTAAGTACATGACCTGCCAACACTGCTGCATCAGCACAGCTTCAATCCCAGCAGTCTGTGGAAGATGACAGGCTGACGGTTTGAGACCAAATGAGGGTAGCTTTGGAAGTCATTTATGAAACATTTACTACCTCATAGCCATATTCTAGAAACAAGGCAGTGTTTAGGCTTAGCAAGTGCTGCTTAAAGGGAAACTGGTGGATAAGATGGGATATTAGCATCGGCTGCTCTTATCATAAGGCGTTCAAAAATCTGAAAGCTTTGCCGACTCAGAGATCAACGTTCTGCCTTAAACTCTCTGAAGAGAATATGTGGCATTGAGAGAATTTCTTCAGCATTAAGCAGTGGAAATGATTGCTGAAGTAGTTCTGAGAGCAATAATCATCTTTAGGCAGGCTAGAGTACTGAACATCAGGGTGACAGAGAAAGAGCAAATTAGATGATCCTGAACATATGACAATATAGTTTATTTAAAACATTAGAAAAGCCTTCTTAGTGTATACTCCAAACAAGATTTGGACAAGTTCTGAGTAGTTTATCAAGAGGATTATGAGAAATTCAAGTAAGGATTGAGATCGCATAGTGCACAGATAGTGCACATTTTTTTCTAGCGGTGTTTATTTTGGAATTGATAAACAGAAAAAGATCCGGGATGTAAAACCGAATACATTTCCACTGAAATTTCAGGTCACCTCAAGTGAAACTATCAGAAGTTATTAATCGTCCCCTTTGCGTAATGCATATTTTACAATTTGAGCTAGAAATTCTCACATTTTCACCAGCTAGCAAGAATGAGTATCCATTTCCCTATGACGTAATTTTTATTAATCAATAAATGTTATAAATTGTATATTGTATTTAAAATAAAGTTACATATATAATAACACTAACGATCATTCAATAAAAAAGAAGCAAGCTCCAAAGATCTCGGGTAATTTAAAATTAATGTGTTTTTACCGAACGGACCCGAGAAGACCCGAACTACTGTATCTCGTGTGTGTGCCTCGACTCGAGTCCTTTTCCAACCTCTCCTCTGTTTGCCAAGACCGCTTGCGACATGTGGCTGGCGACATGTGGCTGGCGACGTGTGGCTGGCGGTAAGCAAATTTTCGTTGAAACAAACCTGTCAATCAATTTTGAATCCACTATGTAGCGGTTACTTTAGTGTAGAGTGATGCAACATTCGGGTCCAGTCGAGTTAAAAAAAATGCCAACGGGTCGGGTCAGACTCGGGTCTAATTTTTTCGGGTTTGTCTCGGGTCGGGTCTTAAAAAAAAAAAATTATGTACGTCGGGTTCGGGTAAAAAGTGATTCGGGTCACTTCGGGTCGGGTACATTTCTTTAGACCAGAGAAGGCCTCTAGTTCAGGTCGGTCCCTCATCTGCACTCATCTGTGTGGATCCTTGAGCATGGGTGCTATTTACTATGTTGGCTAAATCAAGCAAAGAGTAAAGATGGACAAAAAGGTCAGGCATAGAACAGGTGCTAATAACTAAGCTTGGCAAAACACAAAACACAACACAAAACAAGGTTTAAAATAAGGACATAAATCAAAGACAAAACTAGTCACATTCACTAAATTCCAGGGGTTTCGTTACCACGACGTAAACTGGGCGTGTTTTTGGAGGTCTTTGAAAAACGCCCTCTTCAATTCAATTCAAGTTTATTTGTATAGCACTTTTTACAATAGACATTGTCTCAAAGCAGCTTCACAGAACATAAACATAGAGCAGAAGGTAAACATAAGGAATAATAAAGGAAATAACGAATAATAAAAGAAAAAGAATTAACAGAATAAAAAAAAGAGCATACTTATGATGAATAATGAAGGACAAAACAGTCATATAGGTAGATTTTATATTTTATATCTATTATGCTTTATTATCTTACAGTTAAGCTAATAAGCAACCAAAAACTACGGTTAGGGTTAGGGTTAGATTATCAAATAGGCCACGCCTACCTGATGAAGCAATATCTGTTACGCTGTTCTGAAATCCCTGGAAATAAGTGCATCCCAAAACTAGTCAGAACAACCATAAAATGTGGGAAACAGGAAATGACATGATGGGGCAGAGGCAAGACAAGAAACAGAACAAAGGCAAATGGTAAAGTAAATCAAGAACATGGCAGAACTTGAACATGCTCTTCCTCCTACACTAAGAAACATCACATCTGTGGGTGCATTTAAGTCCCAGTTAAAAACATATCTATTTAACAAGCATTTCGGATAATGCAATTAATGATATGGTTTAAGTGATGTGTATATATAGATGTACAGTATATGTAAGTGTCTGAATGTACTGTATTTGTGAAATGTAAAGCGACCTTGAGCTACGGAAAGGCGCTATAAAACTTCTTCTTCTTCTTCCGGTTGCCAAGCATTGCCCACTGAGCGCAGAAGGGTGAGGTGAAGTTTCATGATACAAAGCCTTCTGTTACATATTTTTTAATTTGTTAATGCATTAACATTAATACATAATATTTTTAGATTAACAGTTACTATTGTTTAAAAAATATGCATAACAATGCTTATTAAGTTCTCTGTCCGCTAGAACACAGAGTCAAACAATACACCTCAGCCTTATTAAACCCCCCATTCACTGAGTCTGCTGGAAAGATTACACACAAAAGAACACGTCAAGCTGTTGGTTTTGTACAAGTAAGAAGAATAGATGCCAACATGAAAGTTAGGATTTAGGTCAGACTTAAATTTTGCAAAACAATCGTCACAAGAAGTAAAAATGACAAGCTGTCTGAAGGATGACAAGAAGCATGATGTGGAAATGAGTAAGTGGTAAGTTAAAAGCGTGGCAGAAAGTGCTTTCTTTCTGCACTGTAGCTTCAGACAGAAGTACAGTAGCTGATATTGCAGGGAAAAAACATCAAAACATGTCGATAAAAGGTTTATTCGGCTTTGAACAAACGCAAAGACATTAAAAAAAAAACATGCTACATTTACAGCAATAAATATTACCAGGGCTTAAGTAACTCTGTATAGTATATGGATGGAGGTTTTGCAAATAGAATACAGTACAAACAACATGCACTTCATCACGAACACTAGCTTACTGATTCAGACTAAACATAAAAGTCGTTTATGTTTAAATGTCAGAACCTTAGATGGCCTTTAAAGTGTCTACAATATGACTGACAGGAGGCCAAAACAAAAGAAGTATTACAGACTATTAGTCAGTTTTTAAAATTGGTTTCCTCTGCGACTTTATACATTTCTGCTAAGACCCTGTACCTTAAACATTGAGAACTATTGTTACGGTTCAGCACGGACTTTTGGCCACGTGCTTCTGTTTATGTTCCGTGTCACGTGTCTGCCCCGCCATTGTTTTCTCCTCCCCGTCTCTCCTCCCCGTTCTGTTTATGGTCCGTGTCATGCGTCTGCCCCGCCTTTGTTTACTCCTCCCCGTTCTGTTTATGTTCCGTGTCACGTGTCTGCCCCGCCTTTGTTTACTCCTCCCCGTTCTGTTTATGTTCCTTGTCACGTGTCTGCCCCGCCTTTGTTTACTCCTCCCCGTTCTGTTTATGTTCCGTGTCACGTGTCTGCCCCGCCATTGTTTTCTCCTCCCCGTCTCTCCTCCCCGTTCTGTTTATGGTCCGTGTCACGTGTCTGCCCCGCCTTTGTTTACTCCTCCCCGTTCTTTTTATGTTCCGTGTCACGTGTCTGCTTCGCCTTTGTTTACTCCTCCCCGTTCTGTTTATGTTCCGTGTCACGTGTCTGCTTCGCCTTTGTTTACTCCTCCCCGTTCTGTTTATGTTCCGTGTCACGTGTCTGCCCCGCCTTTGTTTACTCCTCCCCGTTCCGTTTATGTTCTGTGTCACGTGTCTGCCCCGCCTTTGTTTACTCCTCCCCGTCTCTCCTCCCCTGTTCTGTTTATGTTCCGTGTCACTTGTCTTCCCCGTCATTGTTTTCTCCTCCCCGTCTCTCCTCCCCGTTCTGTTTATGGTCCGTGTCACGTGTCTGCCCCGCCTTTGTTTACTCCTCCCCGTTCTGTTTTTGTTCCGTGTCACGTGTCTGCCCCGCCTTTGTTTACTCCTCCCCGTTCTGTTTATGTTCCGTGTCATGTGTCTGCCCCGCCTTTGTTTACTCCTTTACTCCTTGTCTTGTCTGTTTAACGAATCATCATCAGTGTAATGTCAGCGTACCCTCGTCCTTTGTCCTGTTTAGTTTTGGTCTTTGTTCCTGTTCTTTGTATTTATTATTTATTAAACCCTATTTATTTGAAGCTATCCTTTATCCGCGTCTGTCTTCCTCCTCCCGCTGTGACAACTATTTAGTCATTTGGAATTGTTGTACTCTGAGAACTGCAGTATTTATTTGTGAAGGCAGAATTGCTGGTCTTTTATTGGGTTGGTTTTATTGATCATCCAATGGCAATTACCTTAAAATGCTTAATATCAGTCTAATTTATCAGCCATGCCGTGCGATGGTACAACCTACAGTCAAGATACCACGCAGCTTGACAAATCTACATTTTTCTATTGCTTACATTACAATTTTTTTCCACTAGTCTTACCATATAATGGAACATTAATTGCCCGAAATGATTATTACCATGAAAAAGGCATTTCCTGATCTTTTTGGTTGTTGATTGATATTATTCACTGCATATTTCATTTACGATTTTCCCCAAAATCGAAAACACGACATAGCGCTAGTGCTAATTTTTTATTCTGTCTGCAGCAGCATAAAATTTAAGTGTAATGAAATTAATATGCGGTTTGACAGCCCTAGCTTATAATGTTTTATTTTTCATCAGGAAAATGATGCAGTAAGTCTTTATCAGCGGTTAATTGACACATATTCGAAATTGATGTAGAATCGTTCCAAAGAGGACAGGTGTGGGCTGGTGAGAGTATTTCACAAACTGCTGATCTCTTGGGATTTCATAAACGATCGTCTTTAGATGTTAGACAAAATAGTGCAGAATGAAGCACCTTGCTGATAAGAAAGATCAGAGAATGATCAGACAAGTCAGAGCTAACAGAAAGTCGAAGAAAACCTAAATACTTTTACAACTGAGCAGAAAATCATCACCACATCAGGTCCCAACCCTGTCATCCTAAAACCTCCAAAAAAATCATAGGCACAGATTCAACAATACTGGACAAATGAACATAAAGGCGGGAAAAGAAAAATCACGCTCTTCAGTGATACCTATTTGTGCACCCTGTGTGTACAGCAAACTCAATAAACTGTTGTGTTGAAAATCCCAAGAGAACAGAATTTTTTGAAATCCTCAATCCATCTTATCTTGTACCAAGAACTATTCCACGAATAAGACAACGATTAGACTTTTCCCCATGGTGATGTTTGGTGAATGTTAACCGAAGCTTTTGACCTGTATCTGGATGACTTTACACACTGTGTTGCTGCCACATAATTGCTTATATTCACATAAACAAAATCAAGGTTTTATTATGATGATTCTTCAAATGCCTGTTTAATGGAGATAACTAAGCAAAGAGATAAATTGCAAACAGATGTTCTCCTACTAATGAGAGCCTAGTTTTGACAGTAAATAATAACTAACGGAAGACACTTATTATTAAAGGCTCGTATATATGTAATAAGTAGAAAGAAAACTCTCACAAAGTGTATGATGATTTAATATATACGAGAGTAAATACGAGAATATTAATTTTTAATTCACTTTCAAATCCTTTCTGTCATGACTAAAAGTCGAGTGACTCGGGAATTAAGCTCTCTCCGTCATGATTGATATGTTTTACTGCCATTTAACCACATGTACATATACAAAAATCGTGGCAAGTCGTGGCCTAATGGTTAGAGAGTCTGACTCGTAATTCTAAGGTTGTGGGTTTGAGTCTCGGGCCGGCAATACCACGACTGAGGTGCCCTTGAGCAAGGCACCGAACCCCCAACTGCTCCCCGGGCGCCGCAGCATAAATGGCTGCCCACTGCTCCGGGTGTGTGTTCACGGTGTGTGTGTGTTCACTGCTGTGTGTGTGCACTCTGGATGGGTCAAATGCAGAGAACGAATTCTGAGTATGGGTCACCGTACTTAGCCATATGTCACGTCACTTTCACTTTCACTTAAATGTCAGGGATAGCAAGCAGTGAGGATTTCAAATATATTTAAATATTACCTTATGGTGGACTTTATGGTGGAAAACTCACACAAAAACCATCATGTTCAGGCTCCTGTGGGACTCCTGACTTATCGATATCATTGTTTCGGTGCCGCTATGTATTAAAGTTGATGCGGAATCACACTGATATCCCTTCACCATCTGTAAATAATCAGCTAGGTGTCAGAACTGCCATGCCGCTTACAGAGGTCTCCATTTGTTAATCCTCCTGGTCTTTAATCGATCTCCCCTCATGTTTCTCCTCCTTCAAAAACAATCGATAAAATAAAGCAATCTGTGGCTCAACTTCTCAGTCTGCTTAGCACCTATTGAGATCATTAGGAATCCATCTGGTTTCCTACACAGTCACAACCAACTCTAATTAAAATTATGAGTAGGATAATGATTAATAACGAACACGGCAGTTGAAAAGTTGATTCGGTTCACTATCTTGCTCCGTCACAAGGAAAATAAGTACAGAGAGCTCAATACATGGCTGATTAGACAGCATCCACAAGACAAGGACAGAAAACGAGATGAGATCTGGCTAAATGCAAGCCAGGCGTGAATAGAACTGTGCGAGGAAGAGAGAGAGACCCGGGGTTTTTTTCCGGCACAAATCGAGGTCATTAATGCCTGAGAGCCAGTAGCCATGGACAGAGCAAAGTGGAGGATAGTGCTAAGCTAAAGGAAAGTTGTGACATTATGGCCTCGATTTGCTCAAGCTGGAATTAATGCTTATCTGGGACTTCACAATACTACTACTTATTTATTTCCCCCCTCTTGCACATCGACATGTATTCAGCTAGAAAGTTTACAGAAGCAGGAAGAAAAGAATGACATGCTTGAATAGATCGTGTTTGGAAATCAAGGCAGCCGTTAAGCTGTACGATAATAAGCCGATTATTACTCTTCACTTGTTTGTCTTTGCTCATTCTGTGATTTTACAGTAAGCTCTGGCAAAGCTGCGGGACTAAGCAAAGTGAACGCAGGTCATAATGTCAAACAAAAGTCAGTATGACTTGTTAGTCGTAACCCTGCGTTCACACTAGCAAACAAAAACGCGACAGTGAACCGTTCGTTTGTCTATGTACAGTAAACGTGTGACACGAAGCAGAAATTTCAGCGACAACAGCAAGTGACAGCATTTGAATTGAGACTGTATTGATTTTATGCGGACAATCCAAAACACTGGTTGGAGCGATTCCTCGGACCACTGCTATGCTTCAACATTAACTCATCTGCTGTTACTGCTTTAGCTTCTGCTTGAAATGAACAAAAGGCCTGTAAGAGACAAACTATACAGTAGCTAAGAATACATGGCCAAAGCTAAGCCTCTAACTGTTCCTTCGCTGTTTCTACATGTTTAAGGTTGAATAGAAACCGTACCTAACTTACCTCTTATTATCCTTTCGGTGACTAAAGCTTGCATCATCTCCAAAGCCAGAACAGCCTTTAAAAATACCCTGATGGTAGCTATTGTGTTGTATTGTACTGTATGCTGATGGCTTTAGTTATGCATTTTCTCTATTCTGACTTGAAAAGATGAAGGCTAGGAAATAGTGCTTAATAACTGCTGAAATGTGGAACAATAAAGTAACATTTGTCAAAATAAGTGTGGCAAGGCTTTCACACAGCCCTGGTGTGAGGGAACAGATTCCAATGCTTCATTATTGCTCGCCATTGAAAGACTGACAGACCTTTTTTCCTTTACAAATTAGAGTTTCGAAGCCTTAACGTGACCTGGCCAGTAATCACCTGAGACGTAAACAAACATGAACGTGTAACAGCCGTACAGTCGCTTCGTTCTCCATTAATTCCCATCTTGTGCTGAGCTCGGATTGCAAATGTACAGAGATTTAATACACGACTGCTGAGTCGTCTAGAAATAGTTTTAGCTTTCCTTCTGGACTTCAGTTGTTTCTTTTAGACATGCGGGTCTGGGATGTTTTACCTGGTTCTTGATTATTCTACCGACTGTGAAAGAAGCTATGCTTTTATAGGAGTTCTAGCTGGAACCCTATCTGACAGAGGTGCTGACATTAAAGGTTCCCCATCGAGGACCACCACAGAACATTTCAAGTTCTCATAATATTCTAAGCAGTTGTTTAATATTGTACCTTCTCAGATAGGAAGTATGATCAACATTGTGTTGAAGTACTTGAGTGACCAGAACAACAGCCAATACATTCAAGATGCACCACACCTCCACCCGATCTGAACAAACCTGACAGCAGATTAGTGATTTAACTAAATACAGAAGACAGTAAAGACATTAACTAGAGCCTTTTACTGATAGAGTCTCTTCGACAGTGTATAAAGACATAATTTTCTCTCTGTCTGAGGAAGCAACTTGTTTAAAACAAATAAACTTACATTGTTTTTTCTGAAGGTTATAAAAGGGCATGCTGTCTAGGAAGACGCTCGGTCAAAAACACACAGGCAAACCATGTTTACCGCTAATGAACTGCTACAGCAGGGCAAAACACGCCTCAAGGGAGGGGCAGGAAAACTATCGTCCTCTCACTAACAGAACGTGTTAAGTTTCTGCAAGTATTTTGATGTTTTCTGTATTTTCTCTCTCTATCTAGTAAGTAAAAAAAAGAAGGATTTAATACCTGGATTGGTAGAGAGAAAAAAAAACTCACAGTGATGGAAGAGTACAAAATATCGCTGGCAACAAATAGTAGCACGTCAGAGAGCCCCAGCTAATCTTCCTCAGAGCTGACATGCCTTTTAGCTTGCTACTTTGCGGATTTAAGTTTAATGCTAACCTTGCACCGTGTACATTCTTATATGCTGCCAGAACGCTAGATAGTTTAACTGTAAACACTGCTACTGTCTGGACACCGTATGTATTATTGCATTTTCTCATGCTCTCACAATGCGCAACACAAATAAACAAAATTGCCAGAACACAAAAAAGACACAATACCACATCCAAAAGAAAAATACAAAACCAGCGAACACCAGGCCAAACCAAACAGCACAAATTTTATAAAGCCTTTATGATTGTAATGAGTCTATCTGTGTTTTGCTTTGTTTCTGTCTGCTGTCATTCCCTGCTGTTAATTGTTGGCCCCGCCCACTCGTTTGTTACCATGGACACTAATTGTACTCAATCTCTCCCCCAGGTGTTTTGTCTTTGTCTCTGATTGTCTCCGCTTCGTGATTGGTTCCTGTTTACTATATTTACTCTGTTTGTTCACTTCCCGGATGTTAGTCATTGTTGGTATGTTGTGCGTTCATGTCGATGTTCCCGTTGTCTGTTCGCTCTGTGTTCTGCCTTGTGTTGCCTGCCTACCTGTTTATCTGTTTTCTTGCTTTAGATCAATAAAACTTCAAACTGCATTTGGATCCTCACTCGCCTTTGTCTCATCACGACAATTATATGTAGAGAATTCAAGCTAAAACAAGATCGAGAAATCTGTGATCGTTTAGCTCATGTAGTGTTCGAATTAACCGGCTGGAAACTAATTACTTAAGTTTAAACAAATCTGTTTTCTTTTAGAGGTATCGAGGTATATAATGTTATTAAAAAAACTGAAGTTCAAATACAGACATATTCATTTCCCTTTTAGGTTTATACTATATAATAGAGCATACAATTAAATGCACGGTCTGATGCCTGAGACTATACATAAATTGTTTGTTGTTTAGTACTAGACAGCTGATGCAACACATGTGAGATTCTTTTAGAAAAGCAAATGAAAATAAATCAGAAAAAAATAAAAAAGACCGCTCTCCTCAATCCCATATTAGATGAGTTGCAGCCAAGCAACGATTTGGGGTTTTTCGTCAAAACAATTTTTTTCTCTAATGTAGCAGAAATGTGATTGCTACCTTTTCAGATCACAGAGAGAAAACATTGTTATCACCGTGGCTATTCCAGACAACAACGGGTTGGTTTTTTTGTCACGATAATGCCGTGGTGTTTGCAAATATCTGTAATATCTATATTTGTGCTGGTTTTAGATTTTATTTTACGTTGTGATAAAAATTAAGTGTTATGCATCTCCCAACTACCATAAGTTTTTATTTTTGTTAGAGAGGGTGATTAGGGGAAAAGATTAGGCACAAACACAAAAGTTTTGTATGCTGCATAATTTCCTGCTGTACAATTAAAGAGTTAATACACATTCAAAACAAGAGGAAACGCGGCCCAATTATTAATTCAGAAAAGAGCAATGTGTGTGTGGGCTCTGTTGTAGGTCAACAGTAAGACCTGAAAACAAAACACTACAAAGAGCTAGAATCAAAGAGAAAGAAAACAAAGGTGTAGTAAAAACCCTTGGGAATATGATCTAATAAGCATCTTCTCCACAGGGTTTTACTGAAGAAGATATTTAGACTTCAGGCGGATGCTGAATTGATTGAATTTACACTAGTTGATTAGCTAAATTCTAAACGCCTAAACGTCTTGCTAGTTAGAATTTATTTATTAAATACCATTTAAATACCAGGAAGTGGAAATCTCACTGAGACATGAATGACCTGTTTTGCACATAGGCTTTTGAAAAGATACCTGATGACAAATTAAAAAAAAAAATAGACAAATCAATAAAATCAAGAAAGTACAGATAAAATGATACACAAACCTGTACCTGATTTTTCGTAGCCATAGACACGTTTTTCAATCCTGTGTTGTCCGTTACCAAAAAATAAGTTTCAAAGAAGCAAAACAATTTTTTAAGTATACTCCACTATCTTTCAGCTTTCACACACTTTTTATAAAAGTGTCTGGGGTTTGACACTTTTCCAGAAGCAATGAAAATCTAAGTGGCCAAAAAAATTCAGATCTACAACATTTCCTCAAACGAACTTACAGTAATTAGACTGAGTTCCCCACAAAAGCATCACAAAGTTAAGACGATCAAAACCGTATGTGAGAGCACTGAATGTGACACTCGCACTTCCGTTTAATGACGATCATTGTGTTGCGATGCTTTTAGGAAATTCGGTCCTGTCCAAAAGATCCAATCCAAACCCAGGCTCCTGTCTGAGTTCGCTCTGTATAACATGTCAAATACTATGAAATATCTTATAAACCCTACCCGGCTACAGTCTGTGCTAAAATTCAGTAAACGTTCAATTTGAGCCTGAGTAACAGGAGGCGGCTGTAAATGGGTCCCCTGAGCCTGCAGACCTCCGGCATCCAGCATTTAACCCGACTCGTTCCTCACCTGACACCGCCTCCATTACCCCACGGCCTTGCCTGTAGATCCTGTGGCTTCAAATCATTAATCTGTTCCACTCTGTTTCCTGTGTATTTATCTATACGGGAAAGCACAATGTCTTTTTTGGTTTTTTTTGTTGTTGTTTTTCTTTTCTGCACACTTCTTTGTTGTTCTATGCGCAGTCACCGAGATGAGCCTGGCAGAATGTTCTCTCATTTCTCAGGCAATTGATTTTGCTCAGGGTTGTTTTGTTTTGCGCCTCTTTGTGCGTATGTGTGTGTGTGTGTGTGTGTGTGTGTGTGTGTGTGTGTGTGTGTGTGTGTGTGTGTGTGTGTGTGTGTGTGTATTTATTGGAGGTCTTTTGCAAGGAATGCGTTTGAGAGTACAGATTTTTTTTCATGAGACGGATCGTGTTCATGATATCGACTTCACGTGTTAATGCCGGGTTGTTAGGGGGTAAGAACAAAAAAGCAACAGATAACGATCATTTCATGAAGCAATAGATTTATAAGCAAAATCTTTCTCTCTTGCTCTCTTTCTCGCTCTCTTGCTCTCTCGTTCTCTAATATACAACCTCCTCTACCCAAGCGTGCACACACACACACACACACACACACACACACACACACACACACACACACACACACACACAAACACACACTACAGCTTGATACTATGGTAGTTCTGCCTCACTGTTGAGCGCAGGAATAAAATAAAGACAAAAACACTGCTATGTTCTCAGATCTATGACATGGTGAATTAGTGTGTACTCGTATTTAATCCTATATTAATCTATTATTAGTATATTCATCTATTCTGATTAATGTCTTCATTTTATTATTCGTTTTATCTCCTAGGTGTCTACGCATAGACATCACTGACTGCATCCTCTACATACATAAATCCAACAGATGTCTTTCTATCTAATATGATGTGATATTTCCTGTTAAAATGAACCACACGGGCTTCTTCCATCACACTTGCAGTGTCTATCGACCGATTTACGTCCTTTAATCACGTTTCATTCCGAATGTTAATGTGAACAGGTGTTTTAAAGTAAAAGTGAACTGATATAAAATAGTCAAGTGTGAGATTTTCATTTAAACGATCGATAAGAAGTGACAGGATTACAGACATAACTGTGTGTGTTTTCCTTCGTGTTCTGTCATTTTAATGAGGTGATTTATAATGAGATTAAAATGAGCTACAGATTCAGAAGACCTGTTAGACACACACACACACACACACACACACACACACACACACACACACACACACACACACACACACACACACACACACACACACACGTCCTTTCTTATGAATGAAATGTTTTCCTTTAACGTTTGAATGACGATGTTTTCACCTCATTGAACACATTTTGAGATAATTGGCGTTAATCTACAATATAAAGAGGAACATTTACCTCAGAACAGATGAACGTCTTCTTCTGATGTTCGACCTACTTCAGACTTTTCTCCAGCTTTGACGCTCCTGACGGTGAGTCTCTCTCTCTCTCTCTCTCTCTCTCTCTCTCTCTCTCTCTCTCTCTCTCTCTCTCTCTCTCTCCCACACTTCCACACAAACCGCTCCTTTTCCCAGATAAACGTGGGATTCACACTGAAGTGTTAGCTGAAGCCGCTGAGGTGAGCGCGCTGCACTGAGGAGAAGAAGCCGTTAGCGTCGCGAGGCTGCGTCTCTCAAACCAACCTTCCCGCCCCCTTCTCCCGGCGCGCGCACATTGGTGCTGGCGGGAACGAAAAAAAAATTTATATATATATATGTGTGGTGTGCGCGAGGACGTCTTCAGTTACATATCGTGAGGTAAAAGGTTCCTCCTCTGTGTAAGAGTACTAATTAGTAACGACAATTATAATTAACTAATTAGTAATTAATTTAAATATGTATAAAAAAGAAAGAAAGAAAGAAAGAAAGAAAGAAAGAAAGAAAGAAAGAAAGAAAGAAAACGTCGCTCTGGACTGAGGGCGTCTGTTACATGACAAATGTAAATGTAAATTAGTATAATAATATATTTTGTTTACTAGCTAGTGACATTCACATTAAACAGAATTAGAGCCTGTGTTTATAAAGTAGGGTCATTTCGATATACTTGGTCTTAAAATATATATATATAATTATGAATACTTTTGCCTTGTCTAAGCTTTGTTTGTTTGTTTGTTTGTTGAAAGAGTTTGTTTGTTTGTTTGTTTGTTTGTTTGTTTGTTAAAACACAAAGTCAAAAGATTCACTTAAGTCATCTGTTGAAAACCAACTTAAGTCATTTACTTTACAAATGAACTTTTCAAATAATACCAAATGTCCTCTTTCCCATTTGGATCTATTCCTTTGTTTTTATTTATAATAAATAAATAAAAAATGTTGATACCTAGCATATGCTCATGGGTTTTTATGATATTTTCATTAGCATGCTAGCTTCATGTGAATTCATTAATCTGTTAATAACATGCTAATTCATGTTAATTCATACATGTTTCTAGCTATCTTGTAAAGATACCCCTTTGCCATTACTTACTGTACAGTACATGTAGGAGCACTTTGGTCTATTTAAATCAACACGTGATCAGAGCATCATAGGTTCGATATACGTTTTTTTACTGTACATCTGGTTAATGTTTGTCTAGTTCAGTTAGCTAGCCAATGGTGTACGTGTATGTTTACACAGGTTGAATGTTGAGCTGTTAAATGCTGACATCTCCACAGGGATTGCTAGCCTACACGTTCAGATCATTCCGCAACTAGCTTTTATTCGTTCCATCACTTAAAATTAAAACATGTTGTAACACAAAACATGTTAATGACATGGTGTGTTTTTGACTTTAAGCAATTACCTTAAACAGTACCTTACCTTTTACCTATTACCTTATAAAAAGCAAAATATTAGCTACCTGCCATCATTATTAGCAAAAGGTTTTTTTTAACACACAAGGCACTAAGATGTGATATATAATACACAGACATCTATCAGCATTAACAAGATATTTGTTTTATATACTTACATATTTATTAAAGCCTGAAAAACGTTCCACTATGAAAATTAACTGTCATTCTGCATTGTTGCTTATTTTAGAATTACATTTTGTCCCATATGAATGCTATTGTACTAGACAAATTTAGAGGATATACTGTCCCTGTAAACGTTTTTATTAGTAATAGAGCAGTCATGGTTTGCATTCACCCATTTCTACAATATGGACTGTTAGACAGGTCAATTCATCTGCACAGCTATGATTATATTTCCAGATCATTGGTTTGGCTTGATATTGTTTGTGTATCAGATGATAAGGAAGAATGCTTAGCAGACACAAAGGAATCAGGAAGTAATACTGTAGGTATCCAAGGCTTGCCATCTATTACAGAAACTGGAATGACTGTTCTTGAATTATTTGAAATAACTCTAGATTCAGTGTAGCATTCGGTGTAGGGTTCTTTGGTTGGTTTCTCTGGGGGAACCTTAATGTTCCTATGCACAACAGAGAGGTTTCCAAGTCAAACCATTTTAGGAGGCAAAGAATGCATCCAAACTACCAAAAAAATTTGGCTTTTGAAGAACTTTACACAAGCCAACTGAAAGTTTATGAATAGTAGGAAAATGTTATTGGACTAATCACATTTCGTATTCATATTTCTAGACAAATAATACGTCTGAGTGTTTGATTGCTTTTGATTTAAGTTTGTTTTTCCTCAGAGAAGCTTGTATACATAGCTTATTAAAATAGCTAGCCACCCACACAACTGGAAGAAGGGCTGTGGTGGGGAACAGCTGGGTATTATTTGGAGGTAATTCTGAGATTCAGCATGACTTAGCAATCGCAAAAACAAACTCATCAGAATAGCAAACACAAAATGTGTGCCAAAATTCTCAAGGCTAGAAAAGAAATTAAGCGATTCATTTCAGTCTTTCTAACAATTTATTCTGTTTGGCAGAGGATGCCAAGCTGGTAGAAACAGTCTATTGGATTTCGAATAAGGTAAAGTTGTGGGTGAAATTGAATAAGTGGTGCTATTAGTTAGATTGCTATTAAACCTGAATTGTACTTTAAGTTGCCAACTGCGTTGGGTTGACTTTAGGCAATATTACAGTAAATGAGCCAATTTGACTTGATTGTGCCAAGAAATGTTTTTACTGAACATATGCCTTGTTGAATAGAGACTATATCTCAATACAAAAACAGTAAAATCAATAACAAAATAGCCATATGGCTAGCTTCGTCGCATGCTAAAAATTGGAAGATTCGTTAGCCAAAGTTCAGGTAGACACAAACCATATAGTAAATAGGTTAATTGTTTAAAATGGGTTATTTGTCATTGCTGTTTAGTATGATTAATGGAGTGGTACTGAAGCCAGCCATATCCGGAAATTAACTTCATTCAGACATCTGCTAGTTTGTCTGATAGAGAAACTGTTGAGTTTTGAGGAAATATCTATAGCTGGAGTTGGTACCTTTACATACTTATGTTCTGACATGCCTATTAATCTCATCTTTAGAGGAGAAGAGAGGAACAGCCTTCATACCAGAGAGATATTCTGACAGCTCTGGTTGTTAATAGGACATTCTATTAAAATACTGTTTCTATTTTGTAGTGATAAGGATTTGGATTTTTGGTCATCGCTTAACCAGGCACTCCCCCAGGCATACGTAATCAATTCAATCTTGCAATTCAGCTTTGACGATGTATTTGTCTAAAAACAAACAAAAAAAAACATGCAGTATGCAGTTTTTAGCCTTTTTTCAGAAAGATGAACCAGTGTGTTGGTGAGGAGCAGAGGCTATATTACATTTCTATTTTTTCTTCGCACAACCTCACAGTGGGTAAAAACAGAGTGGTTATCTGACTTCTCCTATGTCCATGATGAAGAACAAAACCTGCGTTAGCTGGCAAAAGCCAAAGTAGTTTTCTCTTGACAGAGAAGGTGGTGCTTTGTGATAATACATGGTATACTGGGCAGCAGAAGTGCCACAGAGGCTCATTTTTTAAATGACTAGCTGTAACGTGCAAAATACAAAATGTTTTGCTGTGTGTTTTGCTCTTTGGCGTCGATCCAAACTGCCTGCACAGCCTGAGGTGCACAGGATCAGTGCTCACTACACAGTTCTTCATAACAGAAAAGAAAACACGGTCTTCCATACTTAACGCTTTGGGGTGGGGACGACCTTGATGCAAATCTTTCTTATGTAACATGTGTTACGTACACTGTAAATATATCTAATAATTTGTTTAAATTATACACTGAAGAACCAGAAAAAAACAGCAATCTATTTTGTACTGTTATTTATTGATGGTATTATGTTAAAAAAAAAAACCCAAAGGTAAATTAAACAACAGGTTCATTTCTTACAGTAATCCTTGTGTTATTAGTAAGAATTTAATTAAATTAATTCGGTGCAGCTGAAATCTGAATCAACTTTGGTTATTTCATGCAAAAACATTCACATGGAATAAGTGAATGTGGGTAATTTGTTAGAAAAAAAATGATTCAATTGTCAAATGTGACAGCATCTTACCAGCGTTAGCATGGAGTAGCCAAGTGTGAATAAATATTCAATAAATGTGGTTAATTTGTTTTTAAAAAAATGCTATTGTGTCTAAATTTGTCTTTAGTTCATACTTGACAGCTCATCTGCATATCAGCAGTTTGACAGGGTGCCAGCGTATGCCCTGAGGTTAGCCACTAATCACGCCTTGGCAGCAGCAGAGAAAGTTGAGATTCATGTCAGAGAATTGCTCACCATGATTAATGGATCCTCCTAGAGGATAGTCTGAGATGCAATTACAGAAAAAAGCCAGAAGGTGCTACGCTAACTCACACTTCTGAATGTCCCATAATTGAGCTGCTGATTGAGTTTGCATGAGGACACAATGCTCCAGAACGTGTTGTGGAATACACCGTCTTTATACAGATGTGGATACACGTCGACGCAACATATGTGAATTCCACAGGGCTGCAGTTAAAATGATGGCTTTCATATTGTAAATTAGATCAGCTGTCTATAATCAGAACATATTGTATAAACTCAATGATATGTGATTGTAAAGGGGGTCATTTATACAAGAGGAAACTTCTATTCCATCAGATACTGTAAGACATTTAACGCGGTTCAATATGGAGTTATCAAGAACGACAGAACTACAAATTGTAAGGGCTTTCATGTATGCAAAATGGCTCTCAAAATTAGAATGACAGCAGAGAGATTCATCTTTGTGTCACCCTCCTTTATAATTAACCACAGCTTTCATTAGATGAAAAAAGATTTGCTTATATTAAATTCCAATCAGCTGAATAATAGCTGAACTCTGCCTTGCCCTTTTCTGTGATCGTCGTTTTTTTTCTCTTCGTGATATATGCTGAGGCTGTCGAGCATGTGCTGCTGCTCTTTGTTTTTATTGCCGTAGTTTTTTATTGCAGGCTTTTTAATGGAAGGAGATGCATTTTCATTGAAAACAGGAGATAAAAAGAGAGCATCTCAATTCTAAGACAGAAAGGTTTGTACAGAAAGCAAAACCTTTGATCTCATAGTGATATCATGTGATGCTTGTTTAATATCTCTAAAAGTCTGTTATTTATGCTATTTATTTAAGTGAATAAGCACATTTCTCTCTCTCTCTCTCTCTCTCTCTCTCTCTCTCTCTCTCTCTCTCTCTCTCTCTCTGCCTCTCTGCAATATGCTCTCTATCTCCTTCAAAATGTCTATTTTTCTCCAAATGCCTTCCAGGAAATATCATGAGATATAAATTATGTTTTAGCTATTGTTTTCTATTTACTTGGCAGAAATTTCAGCACCGTCTATTTACTTGGAATACATTTTGGGCACCGACGTGACACTCGGTCAGCACGGATCCAGCTCATTGTATGCCTTATTTAAGAAACTGAAATTGTTAGTGGCTGACAAAGATCGATAGGCCTCATAACCTTAATCCCCTTGGGGAAAATGGTACTGACTGCTTTTAACATTTTAGCGTGAAACTAGTTCAGGAGATCTCTGGAAGGAATTAAAAATGTTCCACTGAACAAAAACAAAAAAAAGAAAATTATTAAACTCTTTCATGTTATAGACAACATTTCACACTATCATGAAAATGTCAATAAATGAATTAATTAATTACATTTTTTAAATAAAAACAGGGGGGCACGATAGCTTAGTGGTTAGCACGTCCGCCTCACACCTCCAGGGTCGGGGTTCGATTCCCGCCTCCACCTTGTGTGTGTGGAGTTTGCATGTTCTCCCCGTGCCTCGGGGGTTTCCTCCGGGTACTCCGGTTTCCTCCCCCGGTCCAAAGACATGCATGGTAGGTTGATTGGCATCTCTGGAAAAGTGTGTGAGTGTGTGTGTGTGTGTGTGTGTGTGTGTGTGTGCCCTGTGATGGGTTGGCACTCCGTCCAGGGTGTATCCTGCCTCGATACCCGATGACGCCTGAGATAGGCACAGGCTCTCCGTGACCCGAGAAGTTCAGATAAGCGGTAGAAGATGAATGATCGAATGAATGAATAAATAAAAACAACGATTTCTATACTGTATATACGGTACATTCAGATGACAGATTATTTTTAATTAATGTAATGCTTATTACTGGACACTTACAGTATGTGTGATTCATTTATTCATTCATCATTTATTCAGTTACTGCCTTATTCTGGTCAGGGTTGCAGTGTATCTGTAGCCAACCCCAGGAAAACTGGGCATAACACAGTAGCCTAAAGGAACCAAACCACCAACACCACAAGAGTCTAATGCTGCATAGGTTGTACCTAGTGCTCAGGATCAAAATGGAAACCCCAAAGCTATTTTTTCATGCTGACGGTGACATGTACATTACGTTCCAGAAATTCCTACATATTCTTTAATATTACCAGTGTGATGATATCTGTCACCACTTCTGCTTTTCAATAAACTCTGTGATTTCACTTTATATCTGCCTCCGTCGTCTTCTGTCCCTGACAATATCACTGTAGTGCCCAATTTTCTGTACTTGTTGATGGCCTTCATGGTTTAACATTGTACATCTGATGCTTTGGAATTCTTTTGACAGAAAGATCCTGTATACGCTTTGTAAGCTCTTTGTGGACCACGGCTACAGAGTTGGATTATACCAAGAAAAGAAAACCCACAGAAACGCCTTTATTTGGGTTTCTGGTAAAAAAAAAAAATAATAATAATAATAATAATAATTAAAAATAAAAGAATTATTGTATGATAATTAACGTTTAATGTTTAGATATTAAAGAGTCTATACACCTCTATTAAAAGGCACATAAATATGCTGTTTTATTTCAGGGCAAATGAAAATGTAATGACTCCAGCTGCAGTCAAACACTGTGGGTGGTGTACAGTATGACTGCAAATGGTGTGATTTTGCCTCAGGTCTTTACACCATCAAGCTGTTGCTCTTCCTCCCCCCCCCCCCCCACACTCCTCCCTTCTCTCTCTGGCCTGCACATCTGCTGAACATAACATGTGTACTGATTCTTCTTGATTTTTGCCTTCCAAAAACAACTGAACCATAGATTCGGTTTCTATGATACACTGTCATCCATCCGGGAAGCCTGTGTCGAAGTCGCTGCCTTTTCCCGACTAGGCTCTCAGCAATTTCCGCACATAGCTGAGTTGAATGGGAGAAAAAGCTAACAGGATCATCGCTGTGACCCTGTCAACACTCACGACAACGACATGTGAAAACAGGAGCACTCAAATTAATGCTTGCTTCAGCCCTTGAGGTGCAATACCTGGCTTTTAAGGCAATGGGTTTCGAGTCCTCAACATTCTGCTGATAGATTTTGTTTCATAATACACAGCTCATGGGGTGATGGTGTGCAGTGGATATAGAAACTCTACACAGCCAATTTAAAATGGCATGGTGTTGTTATATGAAGAAAAAAAATTAAACTACAATAAATTAGGGGGAAAAAAGAAAAAAAAACATATATTAATCAAATTACATATCGATGTTCAATCATCTTTTGATCGGACTACTCCGTCTTTGTGGGTAAGAGTCTGTCAGCACGGCACGTCTTGATCTGGCAATATTTAATCTACTCTTTCTTACAAAAACATTCTAGCTCCATCAGATTGAAAGGGCATCTCCCGTGCATTTGTTGACCTGACTCTTTGATTTGGATCATGTCATTCATCTTTAGCTTACTAGCAGATACCTGAAGGTTTTGCACTAAAATCAACTGGCATTTGTTGCTATTCCCGAAGTTGTAGCTGAAGAAAATCAACCCTAAATCGTCTACCACCACCAGCACTGATGTTGGTGGGACTCAAGTCATATGACTTGACTCGAGTCAGACTTAAGTCGCAAATTTGAGACTTGAGACTTGCTTGACAAATATTACAAAAAGACTCGACTTGACTTTGACTTGACATTCATGACTTGAGACTTACTTGTGACTCGCACGTGTGTGACTTACTCCCACCTCTGTTTTGCACCAAACAACTCTTTTGGAATTATGGAATTATTGGATGTTTGAAGAACTTGGTTTGTTTTTTGTGAGACAGAGCCTCCTTCTAGCCATCGTACCCCATAGACATACGTGTGAAGAATACGAGAGCTCGTTGTCACATGTACTGTATCAGTTATCAGTACTTGTTATTACTATATTACTAACACTCCTTTAATATTGCTGTAGGTCTCTTGGCAGCCTCCATAATAAGTTTTAATCAATTTTGGAGGGACGTCCTGTTCTATGTCACTGTTGTCCACTATTTTCCTATTTGTCGATGGTCCTCACAACATTTTATAGTATGTCTAATGTTTTTGAAATTCTTTTATACCCCTCTGCTGATAGATATGTGTCGAGACACCATGTATGCTTTGTAAGACTTTTGCTTGTCACAGCTTCAGCAGATGAAATCAAGAAAATGTAAAAAAAAAATCAAAATAGTGAATCTTAATTTGGGGCTAAAATTTTTTTGATGACATCTGGATGATAAATATTATTGCCACATGCACAGTTTTAAAGGTGGGGTGCACGATGTTTGAAAAATGCTTCAGAAAACTGAGCCGGGCCGACTGTCAAAACAAACGTGTAGCCAATTAGCAAAAATGGGTGTGTCTTGTCAATATACGGCGGAGAGAGTGTTCAGTGTGCATGTCTGACATTAGACTCCGCTGTTACCTCTGCCTCGGGTTCTAGGTGTTGAACGTCGTCTTCCGCGTGAAATGGAGATAAACCTTTCACAGTATGTGGGGAAAATTTCTAATCTTAAGATGTTCATAAGACTTTGTTCTTCTATGCTTGTACCCTGTGTGCGTCATGACCAGAGACTGACATCGTCATCAGTAGGTTTTGTTAAGATTATGACAAGGGCAGTAGGGACTGGGGACAAGTCCATAAACAATGTCCTATAGGTCCTCTAGAAGACCTTGGCCTGGTCAGATTAGCTTGGTCAGGAGATGCATGAGGTAATGTTGAGCCAATGATTGATGATGTTTTGCTTCTACATATCTTCTGTTCTTCTTGGGTTCTGTCTATAAAACCTTGATGTAATCAATGATCTCGGCCCTTCATCTCTCATGCTACATGTGGAGTCTTGCTCGTGTCTACCGGTGTTATACTGTATTCTTTAAATCTCTCGAATCTCAGAACTTCCACAACAGGTACAACACACAGTACTACAAAAACAAATTTGTATTACCATTGAGTTCATTTATTGATCAAAAATATCCCCTCGGCCAGCCGCCCCAGCAGGTTCCTCCGTAATAGCCTGGGTTACGTATGTATGTGTGGGCGGAGCTATCAAAACAGGGGTGACACCCATTTGAGTTAGTGGCGTGTTTGTTTTGGTGATTTCAAATGTCAACATTGGCTTTCAGAGATCATGCACCGCACCTTTAAAAAGGTGTGCGCACTAATGCAGGTTATTGTAAAACTTCTAAAAAAAAAAAAAAATGTAAATTTTTCCATAAAATCTTTCTAATTGTTTTTCACTTTGAGGGTTTATAATTTCACATTTGGGGTGGAAAAGAGTTGACATGGAATCAACACAAAAAAAAAAAAAAAGACTTTTTTATATCCATTGTACAAACTGTCTCAGAGAAGAACAGACGTTGATACGAACGATTTGAGAACATTCACACATCTCCACATGCTTTACCCACAACAATAAAGGTTAAAAAAAAAAAAGTATTTGTTCCAAATGCCCTACCGTATATGAAGCAATTTTAGAGCATTTTTGCAAGGCAGAATGTGAATCACAACCAGCAAGAGGGAGCCATCTTACAAACACCAACATACATTACTACACTTCTGTGCCTCCCTTAACTATAGTGCTGTTTTAATAGTTAGGATGCTTCCATGAATCTGTCCCTAAATTCACTGGCTCTTGGCCAATTGTCATGTGGAGGTAACAAGATAACAACAGCAAAAAAAAATTAAGCAAATAAATCAGGCTACTTTCTTGGGTTGTTATTGTGCAGAAAAATGAAAATCCTTCTTGTTCTTCAAATGTCTAACAGAGACTTGGTGGTTTTGTGGCAAAATAGACTTTGGAGCAATACATGATTTCTTCCATCTTGAATAGATCCCCAGTGTCAGATGAAGAGAAGCAGGGAAGCATGATGCTGCCACCACCATGTTTGTACAGTGTTCTTTGGATTATAAACTTCTTGTTTTAAAAACTATGCTCAAACTTCCTACCTTAGTCTCATCAGGTCATATAATGTTTTGCCACATGATTTATATTTTCTCATGAAAGGGCTTCGACACATGTCGAGATTGATTAGAAAAATTATTCAGAAATTCCTAGAGCTCCTATAACATTGCCACTGTGGTAAAGTCATGTGGTGGACATTTTCTCCGCTCGTTGATGATTGCCTTCAAGACTATGTTATGGAAATGTTTTGTAACTCACATAATTTATATTTATTGACAATCAGATCTTGTTATATGTTATAAATACTTTTGAACACAAGTTTAAATGTGATTGATTAATTCAGAGAACAGTCACACGATCCATTTTTTTTAAAAGTCTGTGCCACCAGGTTATTGTAGTTTTTTAGTTTGTCCCTTAAATTGTTCTATTTGTTTTTAACTTGATCGTCGTTGTATGAAATGTAATTTTAACACAGGTATATTTTCATATTTACAGTAACTCGCCACAAGGGTGTTAGTTTTCCATCTGGGTCACGGCACCATTTGGTCATAAAAAGGTTTGGCAAACGATAGTCAGTAAACAAGAGAATCATGGAATCATCTTTAGATGTTTGTTTGAATGCACAGAGTCTTTTTTTAATCTAATTTTTTCACTTCCAGAGAAGTTCCAGAAAGTTTGTACAGCTCACTCTTAGGATGAAGAGACCAGCTCCTGTAAAGGGCAAAGAGAGTGAGAGGAGAGGAGATAAGTTAGAAGCAGAGGATAAGATAGAAACAGGCCTAAGGCCATCTGAGCCAGGGGGTGTAAGCACCACTGACCTTGGTATTTTCTGTCACAAAGATCCACCATACCAAAATACATGAAATAAGAAATACAATATAGACAGAGAGAGAGAGAGAGCTCCAGGTAAATATGCCAAGAATACGAAACAGAATAAATGTACCAGCATGAAACTTTAGCAAATGATCATAGAGTCAGAAGGAAATATTCAAAATCCAAAATTTCCTTAAAGGACCATAAACAGGATCAAACATTTCGTAACCTTAACAATTCATAGTCATTATACGCCATATGCATACTATACCAGTTGATGATTATGCCCTGACTAGGAGACATTACTGTATGTTTTGGTGTTTTCTTAGTGCCATCTCTCAAAAAAAGAGTTGAATGAGGGGTTGAATGTTTGAAGGATTTATATGGAATTATCCTTGAAACTATCAAATTTTGAAATCGATCTAAACGTTTTACGAGTACAACAAGGTCAAAATGTCTGAAATGTTGTGTGTTTTTTTTTTACCCAATCATATTCAGGAAATACTGGCCCATTTTCTGGCTATGTAAGAATTGCTGCAATCCATCTCTCTGTCTGTCCTTGCTGCTACCAAATAAACTGATTATATTATTTTGGCATTGAACCAAACATGGACAAGATATATTTTAAGGGTATTTGAGGCACACAAATAGGTAACAACACAGACGAGAGGATACATGCACAGTATTGCAATCAGCTAACATCTACACCTAGCATCTAACATCTAGTACAACTGATTTGTCTAGCGAGGTGTGTCTATAATGTACAGAACCATCTTTGTTGTAAGACATATTGCACAGATTTGGACTATACATTAGATAGAAGTCTATAGCATAAGTCAAGTGTGAAAATCTTTCCTTTTCTTATTAATGTTATACTGTAACACCAACTCTACAGTAAAGAGTTGCTGCTGACTGGAATGCTGTTTTATTCCACACAGGCAATACCTGGATATTTAAAAAATGTGTGTATGTAAGGGGTGTCATTATGAACCTAATCAGTTTAAAGACATGTTTTGCTTAAAAAAATAATTAAACACACTTAAAGGTGAGGTCTCCGATATTTGAAATCCAACGCTGACATAAAATCACCAAAACAAACCCGCCCCTAACCCAAACGGGTCCCACCCCTGTATCGATAGCTCCGCCCACACATACATACGTAACCCGGGCGACTAACAGAAAGAAACGTGTCTTTATCATAGCTGAAGGGAAGAACAATACGATTGTAGATAAATAAACAAGCAAAAATGCCACACAAGCATAATGATGTAAAGGACAAAGGCATATATTAGTTCTGTGTAACAAAGCAAAACCAACGTTACTCACCTATCGAGAAGGAAAAAAGCGCCTCGGCGTCTTAAGTAAAGTCGGCCACATATTCACAGGTCGGAGTTTCCCGAGTCGATAACTCCTGAGCTAAACGCTGTTACTACACAAAACGCGGTTGTAGCTGCCTCTCTACATTACTACGATAGAAAAGAGGTGTTATTTGTGTAGTAACAGCGTTTAGCTCAGGAGTTATTGACTCGGGAAACTCCAACCTGTGAATATGTGGCCAACTTCCTGCTCCTTCAGTTCTCTCCAGCGCTGGAAAGCTGATCCTATATTAACACGTCCTACTTCTTGTCCTTATCGTAAGTCTTTCTTCTCTTTCTTTCTTTGTTTTTATCCTCCATGTCAATGTTAAAACCGCTTTCTGCTAATGTCACACACGCGCACTGAACGCTCTCTCCGCCCATATCGACAAGACACGCCCCTTTCTGCTCATTGGCTACACGTTTGTTTTGTTTTTGTTTTGTTTGGTGACCCAACGCAGTTTTCTGTAGCATTTCTCAAACAACAGAGACCCCACTTTTAAGTAGTAATTTTGTTTCTTTATAATATAATTATAATACCATAAGATTTTTTTATCTCATGTTTAATCTTTAATCTCACCAACCCACCCATTGCATCATTTATATTCACGTCTGTAGACAGTTACTCTGGGAAATACATTTGCTTATAATATCTCGAGCTAGATATGATAACGACTTTGATGGAGAATGTGTCAGATTAAACCAGAATTATTCATTATGAAATAAATGAACCTGCTCTCAGATCGATGTCACGATTATCGTTCAAGAATTATATTAGAGACTTGGCGACAATGATGTCCTAACATTATTACTGATGATTAAAACTTAGGATTGGACATTAGCTTTAGCAACCATCATTCTAACGTAACCTCTAACCCCAATTTTCTTTCACTTCCCAGTTTCGCACATATTAACAGAAAGTATTCAATAGTTTATTGCTTAGTGCTAAATGTGTAGTGCTTAATGCTTTTCCTGTTTATTTAGGATCATCCTCTTGTTTTGATGTTTGCTGCCTGTGTTTTGAATCTTGTCGACCATTTTGGATTTATTCGATTTTTACGCTTTATTATCAAGTTTTATTAAAGTCAATGCGGATTTCCAGTGCATTATGGTACGCATATAAATATCCATGATTCGTGATCATTGATATATGTATGCACCACACACACACACACACACACACACACACACACACACACGCACACACACGCACACACACATGGACCATCTATCACTCAAAATGTTCACAGTTGACACTGTTTTCATTCAGCCGGACAGCTGCAGCAATGCACAGAATGCACAAGCACAAACAGACACACACACACATACACACACACACACACACACACACACACACACACACACAAAACGGCAACAAAAACAACTGCAACAACAATGCCCACTAAGAAAACTCTCTATCTGACTATGTGTGTGTGTGTGTGTGTGTGTGTATGTGTGTGTGTGTGTGTGTGTGTGTGTGTAAACGTTAAGCATAGTTCACAAAGTCTCCACAGAAGCTGGATATAGATACCATATAAATATTGTATGTTTTGTACTTTCCATTTTACCTAAACATATGAAACCTGGAACGCTGATTTCATATAAGTTCATACTTACACAAGGTCATATAAGAATAAATTCATACTAACTTATTTAAATTGTACATAATATATAGCTTATCAAACCTGTAATAAAATAAATAAGTAAACAGTAAGAACATATTTTCTTGTTTCTGCTCGAAGGACAACGCGGCGATATTTTGATGAATTGTTTTCGTTATTATTAATCATTAAAACCATTCGTTCTACCAAAAGAGTGTAGCTCGATTTCTGGGAGAACGATTTATAAAAGCTCTTTGTCACATCGGCAAAACGAAAAATAATTCATAACAAGTTTGTGTGTTTGAAAAAAACGCTCCATCATTAGTGTGTAGGCAGAACTGGCCATTTCTTCATAATCTTTATCCCAGTGCTATACACAGTGTGTACTGTATAAGTCCAGATTTGCATACAAATGAATAGGCCAGACCTATAAACTACTGGAACCCTGTGATAATGCAATCAGAATTATTCGACAAGAATTACGCCAAGAAATCGGCCAAGAATTTTCCTGCATAAATTGGGTGATTAGTGTCCGTGCCCAATGTGAGATGCTATTAGGCTTCCTGCTCTGAAAACTCAAGGGCTGGTTCTAATGAGCCACTTCAGTATACCATGTAGTTATACCACAGCATACTGACAAATGACTGTTCTCTCCACATTTAAACTAAGTGACCAGTGCCTTGAAACCTAGGGGCAATTTCATAGAAATAAGTCCCTTGGGTTAGAGCTAGACATCCCTTTGGTTCGGTTAGCAAGACAGAAAAAAAGTGCCATAATTTTCCAGAAAAAAACAGCTGTGTATGAGGTGTTTAGGACATAAAGAAAATGGAAAGTAGAACAAGACACAGAGAGTAAGGTGCAAGAACAGGGCATTTCTCTGCAACCGACATAGTGGGGGGAATAAAGTAGAGAACTCCTAAAACTTCTGCTGTGCCTTCCTCAGATGAAAGAGAAGCTTATGCAAATTGTTTCTCACTGCAGTCCTTCAAGATAGCCAGGGTTTGGCTTTCTTCCTGTCGGGATTTACTGCTTCTGGCTTGTTGCTTTCTGCTTTCTCTTCCCCACATGCCAAAAAGATATCATGGCAAACGCTGAAATGTGTGCAGATACGGATCTGTGAGCTTTATGTAAACATCGACACGGATACACCTACGCAATTTCTCCGTACGCTTATAGACTCACATGAAGTGTGTGTTATAGTAAATCTTCACAAAAGGCATAAAACTACACACACAAATGTAAAGAGATAGATTCCCATAATATTTGCCACAGCGATAATGTCATCAAACACAGCGGCAAGAAAAAATTAGACCAGAAAGTGTTCGCTTTTTCTCTGTCTTCCTCCTGTATTCCTCACGGCTTATGATTAAGCCGGGGACCTTTGCAAATCCACCCTGAGATTAACAGAAGGTCACAAAGCACAAGATGATTTCTCATCATTTTTGTCTATTCATTGAATTTCTCTTGTTATTATTTAGAGATTTCTTTTTCCCCTCTGCCCTAATCATGCTCTCTGTCGTTATATTTATGCTTATCCCTAGTTCTTTCCTCTCTTCCCTTTCTGTGCAGAATTGTACAGAACCAGAAGCTCACAGTCGTTCTCTCGTCTCACCTGTTCATGTAATCATCCCAACGAACTTTATCTTGAAAAACGAACTAAGACCTGAAACCTGAAAATATCACAGACACACTGTCTGTACTTACAATTACAATTAGATTTAAAGGTGCGGTCTCCGATATTTGAAAACCAACGCTGACATAAAATCACCAAAACAAACCCGCCCCTAACCCAAACGGGTCCCACCCCTGTATCGATAGCTCCGCCCACACATACATACGTAACCCAGGCGACTAACAGAAAGAAACGTGTCTTTATCATAGCTGAAGGGAAGAACAATACGATTGTAGATAAACAAACAAGCAAAAATGCCACACAAGCATAATGATGTAAAGGACAAAGGCATATATTAGTTCTGTGTAACAAAGCAAAACCAACGTTACTCACCTATCGAGAAGGAAAAAAGCGCCTCGGCGTCTTAAGTAAAGTCGGCCACATATTCACAGGTCGGAGTTTCCCGAGTCGATAACTCCTGAGCTAAACGCTGTTACTACACAAAAGGCGGTTGTAGCTGCCTCTCTACATTACTACGATAGAAAAGAGGTGTTATTTGTGTAGTAACAGTGTTTAGCTCAGGAGTTATTGACTCGGGAAACTCCAACCTGTGAATATGTGGCCAACTTCCTGCTCCTTCAGTTCTCTCCAGCGCTGGAAAGCTGATCCTATATTAACACGTCCTACTTCTTGTCCTTATCGTAAGTCTTTCTTCTCTTTCTTTCTTTGTTTTTATCCTCCATGTCGATGTTAAAACCGCTTTCTGCTGATGTCACACACGCGCACCGAACACTCTCTCCGCCCATATCGACAAGACACGCCCCTTTCTGCTCATTGGCTACACGTTTGTTTTGATTTTGTTTTGTTTGTCGTCCCGACTCGTTTTTCTGAAGCATTTCTCAAACAACGGAGACCCCACCTTTAATTCAGATTATTTGATATCAAAACACGTTCTTGGCACTAGCAAATTCTGTCATAAGAGGTGAGCTTGGCATTGTGTAATTCCTGCCCTATTTTAAGTAAAAGAATTTGACCAGTTAATTAAATGGTAACAATGCAACGGTAACCATCATTTGGAAAAACTAGCTAACTTTTTTTAATGTCGTCCACTAAATTCTCAAATTAAAACAGAAGATCAGATTAGATTCCATGTAGTTCCAAACTGATTTATTGTAAACGGTGGAGGTTTATGATTGATTATCAAAAGCCTTTCTGGTAAATCTGAACTCCGAGTACACCGCATTACGCTGCTCAGAGCTGTTTACTCTCAACCTGGGTGATATGCTGAATTTCTGAGCAATAAATAATTTATTGCCATTTGCCATAACTGACAACCGTGCTTCCGCCACTGACGTACACATTAGTTAGAAGTAATATATTCTGGATTCTTTTCAGTTCAGCAGTTTAACCACAGATTTGTTTTCTGAACTCTAGATTGTAGGGTTGAGTTTGGTCATAAATCACTTCAATCACACTTTTAAAAGTTACGTTATAGTCTGCAGTAAGATGTGATGGGTTAGTGCCTTTTTACACCCGGTCACTTCGTGTGTTGTCTCTGATCCGATAGCTATCTGATCTGTTAAAACTGTCCCATTTACATCAGGCCACATAAACGCGTCTCGGCGAATCGGATATCGATCCGAACTTTCTACTCCCGCCCAAAATGCTAATATATTTTACCTCATTTCCGGGGTAACTGAAACAGAACACACTTTGGTGTATGCGGTTTTCAGAACGCGATCAAAAAGAAGACGTAAAAACCGGTTACGACGTTTATGCTACAAAAAACAGCGTTTACTGTTAGCTGCGTTTTCGCTGGCGGCAGCAGCGCGTTTTAAGCCGCGACGAGACGCCTGGGTGAAAGATCACCTGCGAGTGACTTAGTTCCATTTGGGAGGAGTTTAGTGCTGACGTATGTGGCTTGAACAACCACATTCATTTACACCTGTCCAGTTTCATCTGTAACGCATCCCAGACCACCTCCTGAAGGGGTTTGTACCATCGGGTTTATATCCGTCTCCAAAACCTTTCGGAGGGCATTTAGACCTGGTCTTTTTACCATCGGGTAGATATCGGATCACAGAAAAAGCAGGAAGTGACCAGGTGTAAAAAGCCACTTATTGGATAGCACATGTAGCTTGCACCTCTGGGGATGGGGGTTTGAGTCCTACCTCAAATATAACTCAGAGGTAGATTTACTTCACTGAATTCTGTCAGGTGGATTAAGTCAAGATAGATAAAAACATCTGAATTTGGACTTCGGGTCTACTTTGAAGTTCACTTATTTTCAAAAGAGACAATTGAGGCATGGTTGAGTGGACAGGAAAGAGAAAAGTGTAGCAGACACAGCGTGAGGCAAGGCCAGGCCGGTGTGCAGCGAGACAATCTCTCTGATGAAGAGTCCCAGAAGTGCCGAGACGATCGGCCCACATAACTAACAGTGGGGAAATACGAGGTCTTTCTGCGTCTGTGTGTAATTCCTCACTGGCTAAAAGTAAACTCCATAACTGTCTAAACTCAGAGAAAAAGTATGTCATAACCTGGATGTGTCAGAATGTGCCTTCCACAGGCCTCGTTGAACTGCGATCGTCCCTTATGCCTTAGTGCTGTGTCACCACAAAGCAGCTAACATGTCTCGGGGTGATACCGGATTGCAACCGAGGTGGAATTAAAAGGAGTTCTAGACAATTAAAATCAGGGAGGAACGATTAAGTGTCAGGAATAAGTGACCCTTTCCCAGTGGTGAGATGGTGGAGCCAAGAATGTGTCGCTTGTAGCGATGTGGAGGAAAAGTGCATTGATTAACTCTGCTGTCATGGAGGGAACTGTATACAGCCACGGGCCAAAATTAGATCAGATTAGAGTCTGAGTTCTGGAGATACCAATCCCTTTGATGGATGTAATTGGTGAATGCAGTCCATCACTGAATGATTGGACCAATCAATGGTCTCACAGGCAACCCTGTGAGAAAGACATTAGCAAAACATTCAGATGGATTCAAATCACAAATGAAAATGAGAGATTTAATGCATGAATGCTGCTGAATGCATAATGGAATCATTGGATTTTGTCATTTGTATGGAAGCTGCTGTTCAGGGGTTTTCAAGCCTTTTTGGGCAAATTGACATTTGACGTTTTTTTGCAACCTCAAAAAAAGGTTTGATATTTTGCTTTTCCTTATTGTTAGCTAGCATAGGTGATTCTAAACAAGTGTAGTGTATCAGGGTTGTGAAAAAGAATAAAATATAGCGTACACTCCATTTATCCGTTTGGCTTGTTTAAATGGGACTCGTAGTTAAATAAAAATGTATAAAATAGTAATTTTTTTTATTTTTTGTAAAAACGTAAGGTTAGGGAACAAAATCCACCTTCAGAGTCGTATCATGGCGATTTTAAGTAATATTAAACAATTAAATTGGATGGGTTTTTCCTCCTGACTTGATCCGTAAAGTGTGGTTGTGACCCCTAGTTTGGGAAAACCCTGGAGGATATGGGGTGTGGGGATAAGTACTCCTGAGTTCCCATCACCGCTGAACTAAGGGTGCTTTCACACCTGACTTGTTTAGTTCGGTTGAATCGTACCAGAGTTTGATCGCTCGTTCGGTGCGGTTCGTCTGGGCAGGTGGGAATGCAGCGATCGAACTCCGGTGCGCACCAAAAGCGACCAAACAAGCGTACCGAGACCTCCTTGAAGAGTACTCGGTACACTTTCAAACGAACTCTGGAACGGTTGGTTTCTGGTGAGAACACGGTCCGAGATCGAGTAGACCCAACTGCAAAAAGTATCGTGCATTTTGGACTAAACCAGCTGCCGTAGTGGGTCGTTGGCGATATTTTCGGAAGATGAGCATGTCACAGTTTCGCAGAAGTAACGCTCGCCGCCTCCTGAAGCGTCTTGCGATGCGTCTTCGCCGTTTGCGGTGCATTAAAATGATATTTTTAAGCCTCATCCGCGCTTCATTCTGAAAATGAAGACTTTGCATAGAATGCTGTATACGAGCGATGTAGTAGATTACAACCACCAACATAATCACAGCACACGGTCGTCTCTCCGTGGTGTACTGTATGCTGGATTCTCCTGTATTTTCCTCTTTTTGTTTACTTCCGGAGTTTCGTTGAAATTTCCCGCACGTTTATTCTGACCAATCGAGAAGCAGTTTAGGAAATACATGTGGCCAATGAGTGATGTGGATGTTATCACATGACTGCATTTTGGTTCGTTTCAACTGGTGCGGAACAGAACGATCGGTGCGGTGTGAAAAGGAACCAAAACCGCTAAAAAGCTACAACGGGTCATTTTTTGCTTTTGGTCCATACCAAATGAACCGAACTGTAGATGTGAAAGCACCCTAAAGCTCCAGGAGGTGGAGTTAAGACCTCATCAAACTCCTTCTAATTGGGTGGAGTCAAATGAAACATCCAGAACTCAGTGTGTTTCAGGAGGGATTCATGTTGTTGTGAGTTGTACAGAGTCTCATGGGATAGCGTTAGGTATACAAGAGGAATTGGATCTGGTCCAGGATTAACGAACTCTTCAAGCCTTACTGGAATATCATAAATAAATAATTAACAGCATCATATGTCATAATAACAACTTAAAATCAGGCCCAGATCCATTCACTGGACATTGAGCCCTGCTACAATAAAAAAAAGAGGTTTTGTCATATCGTCATGTTTACCAAAGATAAACACTTCACACCTCCACAACAGCTGTGAACTCCTACTCACAAACTTCAGAGCAGGATGTGAAGAAAGCACATGCACCAAGCAGGTGTAGTAATGGCAGAAACTGTATAGTAAGACACCGGAGCCTGATTTCTGCTTGCTTATTGATGTAATCTCTCTGTAACTCTACAGGGAACTGAATACGTGGTTCTTTTTGTATGAGACTCTGCACAACCTCAAATGTGAAGAGCAAGCTGGAAAGCCGACTTTTTTTTTTTTTGGTGAGTTATATCGTACAAAGCACAAAAAGTAATAAAGGGTGTGACCAAAAGTAATAAAAAGTTAAAGTTCGGTGTTCAATCGTTGCCCGTAGTGTTCGCTGTGCAGCCGTTTCGCTTGTAATAGACACTTAGAGAATGCCAATTGTCACCTCATTAAATAAAACTTCCACGAGCATGCATGAACATTTAGATCTAGGAGCTTGTAGCACTTATGAGACATGACAACTTCAGCACCGGTGAAACTTTCACACAACAGTTCCTATCATCTCTCATTTAAATCCTATTAAAACGGTATATCAAAAAGTATTAGCCTTCATCTATGAATATCCGGGGCTCGCTGTACACGACCCCACTCACAGATCTGACCCACAGCGGAAGCCGAGTTAATTAGGTGGAAGGTGGAGAGATCGTTCCAGCAGCTGTCATGTAACCCAATTTCCTCTGCTGAGACAGGAAATGTCAACTAAATCCACTCTCCAAGGTCAGGATGACAACCTATGATCATAACTGCGAGAATTATGAATATATCAGTGAACATATTAACATGGAAATGTATGCCTTCACATCTTTTAAATATGTTCAGATAGCGGTGTTTGCATGTGAGACTAGGACTCTAATCTTCTCTCAAAGCTGTCTTCATATTTCATTAAGTAACACCGAGTAATTAGTTTATATTACATCAGTTTATTTTTGCTTGCCAGGCTCGTGTTACTAAATTGAAAGTGGCTGTATCGTATGCTGGAGAATCTGAAGACATGAGATGCATTCTGATTGGGTCCTGTTCTTGGGCATTGTGCAGATGATGAATTTCAATTGGAACACGATGAAGGTCAAAATAAACTACGTGAACTCTTATTACAGTGCTTGAGCACACGGTTTACTGTAATGCCGTTAAATGGGATCGTAGTGTTGTGTGACAGAACAGGAAGAATGAAAGGAAAGGTGTAGAAGACAGTAGTGAGAGCAGCTCTGCTGTGTGGGTAAGAGACTGTAGCGATGAGGATAAGACACGAGACAGAGATGGAGGTAGCAGAGACGAGGACGGTGAGGTTCTCTTTAGGAGGGACAGCTCAGGTCGGCTGTTTTGGGGACGAGGACAGAGAGACTAGATTGTGATGGTTTGGACGTGTACAGAGGAGGGAGATGGTTATATTGGTAGAAGGATGTCGGAGGTGGAGCTGCAGGTAATAAGTAAAGAGGAAGGACAAAGGGGAGATATATGGATGTGTTAAATGAAGACATGAAGGTAATTGGTGTGAGAGAAGAGGATGCTGAGGACAGAGTTAGGTGGAAACAGATGATTCGCTGGGGCGACCCCACTTGAGAAAAGACGAAAGTAAAAGAAGAAATCACTATTTCAACGGGGACACAGTGGCCTAACTTCTGTGGTTCACAACGGTTCAATTTCTGAGCTTGGATGTTTGCCCGGTGCCTCAGGGTTTCCTCCGGGTACTCAGATTTTCTCCACCAGTCCAAGGACATGCATCGCAGGCTAACTGCCATTTCTAAATTGTCTGTAGTGTGTGTGCGATTGTGCCCTAAAATAGACTGGCATCCTATCCGGTGTGCACACTGCCTTGTGCCTCAAGTCTCCAGGTTCCCTGCGATCCATAGGATAAGCAGTGTAGAGAATGGATGGGTGACTGGATGAATCGCCGTTACAAGGTAGATATGTATAATTATGAGAATATTTCATTCATTCATTCATTCATTTTTACTGTACCGCTTATCCGAACTTCTCGGGTCACGGGGAGTCTGTGCCTATCTCAGGCGTCATCGGGCATCGAGGCAGGATACACCCTGGACGGAGTGCCAACCCATCACAGGGCACACACACTCTCATTCACACACACACACTCACACACTACGGACAATTTTCTAGAGATGCCAATCAACCTACCATGCATGTCTTTGGACCGGGGAAGGAAACCGGAGTACCCGGAGGAAACCCGGAGGAGAACATGCAAACTCCACACACACGAGGTGGAGGCGGGAATCGAACCCACAACCCTGGAGGTGTGTGGCAGTCTGAGAGAGTAAAGACAGCTCATTGTCACTGTCTTCCCAAACCTGACGAGATCTCAACATTGTACAGCACAATTTTATTGTATTGTGCATAAACATATCCATCTACTGTACGCCATTATCTAGCTGATTGAGCTCACATTTTTTTAGCTAGCCGGTTAAATCTAGTGCGTTTATATGCTGTTGATGGAGGTCTGGTTCATTTCCTTGTAGCTCACCTGGTTCATTAACATCATTTTTTATTGAGTGTGTTTCTCAGAAATAAAGCAATTCTGGATAAGTTGTGGGATTTGATTAAAAAATGTAATTTGAGGAGCAATTACTTCACCAGACAAATTCTTTAGTCCTGCTTGACTAATTTTCTTGATCATTTATTTTTACTTTTAATGAAGTCAGTGTATTTTGTACTTTTTTTTCCAAGATTCACCGATAGTTTAAATAGTTTAATTAAATTGGATTCTTTTTCAGTGTGTGACTTGCATGCCGGTGTAATAAATAAAGCTGTCTCCTTGGCCAAAACACTGTGGGTCTTACAATACACAGCGATCCAATTCGGCACTAGATGATCAATCGGTCAATACGATCAATACAGGCGATCATTCTATAAGGCCCACGGGCCTGTGACATTTCAATTGTTAAGCCTGTTCGATCGCTCAGCTAGCCTCTGACATTAGCGTAAAACTCCCTCCGTATGGCCCCCGCAGGCGGGTAAGTTGAAATGCTGAAATCTTGTTCATTAATGTCAGCCTTGAATTTTTTATGACTTTGTAAAATAATCCTGGATATATGCGATAGAGCTCATGAGCACACACTTTTTACATTCTGTTCCTTTAGCCCCGGGCCCATGACACATTTGAAATGGACAGAGAACCCGTTTTATTAAAAAAAATTTTTTCAAGAGAAATCGATATTTATAATGATTTTGACCTGCTTACTGATGCAACACATTAGAGCTGTGTCTGATTCTCGTGCATCACCAGGCGTCGACTTGAACTCCACACGGGACGTTTTTTATGTTACTAGGTGAGACATTTGCATAGGAGGACAGAATTACAGGACGGGTCGTTCGTCTCGCAAACCTTTAATGGCTAAAATGCTGAGCAGTGGCTGTGTGCCTTTAATTTTACTAGAAAGAAGAAAAAAGTGAGTGACAAATCATATCTTTATTCACATTAGAATAAAGGATATCCAGCGATGTTGAGTGTCTGCAGGGTGTTTATTCCTGTAGATGTAGGGAAATTGCTGACTAGTGAGTGTACTCAAGAGTGCACTTAAAGTAAACATCCTTAATCCTGCAGCACAGCTTGAGTCTTGTCTTCAGCACCTGAACCTGTTTATTTCCTTTACCCGACGCTGTACTGTGCTTTTTTCCCCTCCTTTAATCAGTGCTACACATCCTCTTTGGCACCCGGTGTCCTTGGTGTCTACTTCATTCCTAACCGCAGGAAGGATTTCTGTCTCTTGCCTGCGGTCGGACAGCTCGGTGACCGCTCGTCTTCACGGATCGAACGGATTAAAGAATATTCCTAATGTGTCTAAACATTTTTGTTTACACTTATGATTCCTTCTCTCTTAACCTTTCTGCATCGTCCCTCCCTTTAAAATCCTTGCTTACTCTGGTTAAACCTCCGTCTGAAACGTCTTTCTTTCTTTCTTTTCTGTCTCACTCACATCCCAGGACGAAGCGCCTGCAGGTCTGACTGTGTTCTGGAGGAGAGGGAGACGGGTGACGGATGCAGTCCTGACAGAGGACGGATGTTGGAGACACCCTGCAGGTCAAACGAGGAACTGCGCTGCATGTGCACGCTGCTGCTTTACAGATTAACACATGAACTTATAAGTAAAGAACTTATGTCTGAATCCGTACATACGTATAATGTAGTAAATAGTAATTACAATGGGAATATCCGGAAACCTCTGTGAAGGAAAATAAATAACTTAATACATACAATAGAAATTAAATATAGAAATCAGGTAATGCTTCTAATCAGCATGGAAGACCTTGAAAGGATAACATATAATTAATTTAGCTAACAGTTGGAATCTAAACTGCCTGTGTGTTTATAGCCTCAGACCCAGCCAGCAATCCTCAAATCATTTATTCCATCCACGTGGTCGTTGCAAAGAAAATTGACCAGCAGGGGACAGTGTTCAAGCAGGATCAAGCTGTGGAGAGAAAGAGAGAGAAAGAGAGAGAGATTTCATTAATGCTAAAGGAGAGAAAGTAGAGCACCCACATCAGGACCAGCATCGTAACTCCGGGCATCTTTGACGTACACTCCAGCGAACATTGGCTTCTAAAAATTTAGAGATATAGAAAATCAGGCCCAACTCTCCAGACCTATGTGACAGAAACTCTCAGTTAACACCTAAAGGTCATAACACACATTGATCTATGTTATAACCTTTAAGTTAATATTATCAGTATCATGATAAATCATGAAGCCTCATTAATTATTATTCCTTCTAAATTATGTGATTTACTACATCGTGCAGCTTCCTATAATTGCTGACCTTTATTTGATCGAATATTTCCTCCTAAATTAATTAATGGAGGAGGAAGGACTCAAAGAACTCAAATGGCACTCTAGTTGATCATAAAACCTCAGGGTTTTTTTTGGGGTTTTTTTTTGTCCTGTAAAATAAACGTAACATAATGTAGGTAAAATAAAAAACAATAAAAATCGATAGCTGTAAATGTCAGGAGTAAACAAAAATGTATTCATTCGTCCAGCATTAATTACACGACTCGAGTATTATCGTTAGAAATAAGATCTTTAGATTATAAAATACTACACAGGCTTAATTATATTTTAGATATTTCTCAGGTAATTAAACGCTTTTCCTCTGCTGTGTTCGCATGCATATTAATTTGAACCGAACATGCGAAGATAAAAAAAAAAAAACAACGTTGTAAAATAATGGCTGTTCCTATAACTGTACATAATTACCATGTTCTATTTTATTTTCTCCCCAAAGGCATAATTTAGTGCATTTCTGGTAGCCTTTACCGAGGCCTATAATAAGCATTAAAACAGTGCTGCTTTGATAAGCCACAATAGACGACAACAAAAAAAATTTTATCTTCTTACAAAGACACACAAAATAAAAAGCATCCCTGTTCTGGTGGCTCTGAACATGGAGACCATGTTTCCTTAAATAGACACACATGATTTCCACAGATGCACAGAATCAGCTATGGACCAGGCGCTTCCGTTAGACCCAGGTGGGCCTGTGGAAACTTTGGGGTGGGCATTGAGGGACGGGCGACATGCGGAGGACAACAGCAGATGGGTTTGGGGCATCCCATTAGCACCAAAACAGCCAAGCCAGCTGCTTCACTCTGGACTCCAGGCTCGTCCCTGAGGAACATCTACAGACACCAGGATCCTCTCTGTACTAAAAGATCTGTGGCTTTAATCTCTTTTAGATGATTGTAGAAGCAAAACGATTTGAGTAAATATACAGCTAATGTAATAATATTTCTTTTAAACTGCTCGTGTAAAAGTAAAAGCTTTCTCATGAGATATTTAACTTTTTTTTGCACACCGATCATCTAAAGATGTTCCTAATCCGAGGAACATATTTTTAAACAATGATGTTAACGCACCACGTGAGCCACGCTGACGTGAACAAAGCCTCGGTTATCAGCAGGCTAGATAACTTGCGGGTGGTTTAGTATTTTGCTAGGTTTTAGCTAGCTATAATGCTAGCATTGCTACACATTTCCTATACACAGAGTCCTAGCTTTCTTGCTACTTTAGCAAAATCTAGACTATAGCATCACTATACATTGCTACTAAATCTAAAGCAGTAGTCTAGCTCAAATTCAGCTAGTTAGTGGCTAGTAACCTGGACATCTTGCTGTTTTGATCCATTGTATATGTGTACAATGCCTAGATCTCTATGGGTTGTGGCTGGTTTCTGCAGATAATCATGTAAAGCCTTTAAAACAGAAGATAGCTGATAAATTGGGTCAGTGATGCTCATCTGTCTTCACTGTCTCAGACGTTGCTGCTGCTGCTGCTGCTGAATAAACATTCGGTCTCTCAGGTATTCTGTTTGGGTCTCATAATTGATTTGCAAATATCGTCTTTAACGGATGCATTTTTTTCCCTCTGTAACGGTAACAAAATACCGCAACCGTGTACCGAATCGCCGTAACTAGATGTAACATGGAGTTCGGTTAGTGTTCTTTTAAACCGAAATGTCATGGAATACGTTTTATACCCGTAGCCTGCGTCTCTTCGTGTGGGCTAAAAAAGGTCTGCCCTTTGAAAAAAATACACCTCGGATGTTCACAGAATCCGTCATTGGACCAGGCCCAGATCCTGAAGTGCCGCTAGACCTTTATATGAGGAAAACGAGGAAGAATATTTACACGTTCATTTATAATTACAGATCGTCACGGTTAATTAAATGACAGTGATACTGAGGGAGTATGAGGCTTGTACGTGATTACGGTGGCAACCTCGGGGGACGGAGATGCCCCGAGAGCGCTGGTGCAAAAAACAGGCCTAGATAGAAGAAATGGCAAAAATGTAACATTATAAAACTTTTACGAATGTATAATTTTGAAAGGTTAATGCAGATAACTAATGAATGAAGGTAATGAGAGGTGAGAGAGTATGACCTCATTCTCCTTTTAGGACCTCATAACCTTTTTATTTTTCAGTAAATAATATAAGGAGCTAACCAGACTACTTAAATGCTTACTTGAAGGCCTAGAGTGTTTTCATGACAGTAGGCATCGGTCTGTTCTGCTGTGTGTGTGTGTGTGTGTGTGTGTGTGTGTGTGTGTGTGTGTGTGTGTGTGTGTGTGTGTTGAGGGGAGTGTGAGGCCCAAAAGGAAGCCCTCATGCAGCCCAGACTGCACTGTTTCTTTAAACTAAACCTCACTAACAGAGGGGTTTCCTTGCCCACACGCCACACGTCAATGAAAGCGCCACCATTTTAAATTTGTTGCTAGCTCGGCGTTTGCCAGCATCCGTCCATCCATCTTTCTTCTTCCATACTCTGTCTTTCTTACTCCCTCCCTTGTGTTCTTTTAAATAGCTCTTTGTTCTTCTAGCCTCTGCATCTATTTTTATCCTTACGTTTCCACAGGAGCAGTCATAGTGATGACGACGCTCTGGAAATTGGCTCCCGGTCGCCATGGCAACACTATCAAAAGCCTGAGTCAAACAGACACATGCTCATGTGTGGTTTCTCTCTCTCTCTCTCTCTCTCTCTCTCTCTCTCTCTCTCTCTCTCTCTTTTCTCCGTCTTTCATTCCTCTTGCTCAAGCACCATGTCACCTTATTTACCTTCATGACTATATTGTTGTCAAGTTTGCGTTGGCATAATATGACGCCGCTGAAGCGCAAGTGTTCAGGGTGAATTCTCACGCCTGCCGCATTTCCCCCACGGCATACTAATCTAGCCCTGCTGTTTTCGATCTGGCTTCCTTCTCGTTCCTTCCTCTCACCCACCCCTTCCCTACCCCCCTCCCTCCCTTAATTCAAGGCTGGATTGAGCTGTTCTTACCTCAGAGAACCAACTGGAGTGCTGTTGTACTGGAAATCAGACTCTACAATTCGCCGAAGCAGAAGAGAGCGGGGTAGATTTTGTGTACACATAATACACCGATTCGTCCGTTAGAGGAGATAAAAGCAGCTAAAAGTATTATGCAAAATCTTAACAAGCTCTAACAAAAATAATCGTGGTGCACGACGTGCTAACGTGCTGATCCCAAGCTTCTCTGTGCAGAAGGTGGCCACTGGGTTACGTAGAGACCTTCCTTCCTATCATGATATAAGAATTTATTTATACTTTTTATACAGAACAGATAATGTGACCAAAACAGATACAAATAACTTCCATAAGAAATTCACAAAGAAATATGTAGATACTTTCACACCATCTTTGAACTGCCGTCGTGTCGGCCATCTTCGTGCTCGGGTCTTCATCGGTGAACATCTGAAGACTTCCGCAGGAAGGAATTAGTGATAAGTCTGTAATGAGCTCTTGGTCTCTACTGTTGTAGAAAGGACATTATTTACATTGACATTATATCCTGTTCAGTGTCACCTAAATGAGGACGAGGTTCACTTCTGAGTCTGGTTCCTCCCAAGGTTTCTTCCTCATATCATCTCAAGGAGTTTTCCGTGTCACCGTCATAAATGTTAGAGATAAATAGTAACTTTATTAAACTTAATTATTTTTTAATTTCCATTGATCAAAATCTTTGTGTATACTTCTGTAAAGCTGCATTAAGACAATGTGAATTATTAAAAGTGCTAAACAAATAAATTTCGTTAAATTACTGCCGGAGGGCGCACGTTGGCTTAGTGGTTAGCACGTTCGCCTCACACCTCCAGGGTTGGGGGTTCGATTCCCGCCTCCGCCTTGTGTGTGTGGAGTTTGCATGTTCTCGGGGGTTTCTCAGGTCATCGAGGCAGGATACACCCTGGACGGAGTGCCAACCCATCACAGAGCACACACACACTCTCATTCACTCACACACACACACACACACTACAGACAATTTTCCAGAGATGCCAATCAACCTACCATGCATGTCTTTGGACCGGGGGAGGAAACCGGAGTACCCAGAGGAAACCCCCGAGGCACGGAGAGAACATGCAAACTCCACACACACGAGGCGGAGGCGGGAATCGAACCCAAAACCCTGGAGGTGTGAGGCGAACGTGCTAACCACTAAGCCACCGACTAGACAGTAGCATAAAACATAATTAAAGTGTGAAAGCATCTTGAATTCGTTTTGTTTGAGGTTATGTTGTTATTAATGTCATCCTGCGGTACTAAAATCTATAATCATAAGCTGCTCCTTTATTTCTTAAAGTATCTTTCTTTATAATTTGACTGTAAGAACATATAAATAACACACACACACAAACAGTAGAACACCCAGTATTCATAGTGAAATGTGTAAGCGTCACCATGCTTTGTCTGCCAGGCCAAATGATTAAAGGCGATCAGTAGCTGTAGCTGTTGCCAGGGTTCCACAGGGAGATCGTGACGGCAGCTGACCATCCCAGTCCACTAAGCACTTCAAATCTCATCTGCCGTTTCATTTCCCACCATGTGTCACTAACCGGCTGAGAGGCAGGTACCCACAGAGGGGCCGGCTGTGCTGGTAATGGCCTCACCTACTGGAGCTGTCATACTGCCAGCCAAGTGTAAGGCACACTCCAACCACACACACACACACACACACCCAATCACACTTATTCAGTCACTTGTACTAGTTCAGGAAAAATATTAGTGCATTACAGCAGTGGATTTGTTCACATCACTGACATTTGATTGAATTGTTCCGGGCTGAATTAGGCCTCAATATAATCTGAAATGAAGCAGATTTGAGTAGGACACTCACACACACACACACACACACACACACACACACACACACACACACGCACACACACGCACACACACGCACACACACACACACACACACATCCCGCTTGACCTGCCCTATACAGTGGTAATAACATGTTGAGCTAATGTAACCTCACTAATAGAAAGCTGACTGTAATGACATAGCTGAGTTTGAATCTGTTGTGCATGGAGCAAGTCCTTCAAGGCAAACCCACAAACACATTGCTATCTATCCAGAGCTGACACTCTGGTAAAAACCACTTATTAGTGTGTGATTAGTGTGATTAAGCCTCAATTTGATAAGCCAGCAAATAGAAGCAAGTCAATTCCAGCACTACCCTCAACCACAAACCGAGCCGCTTAAGCCGTGTACAAACTACAGGAGTCTAACTGATTCCGATTCACTACTCCGCAGTGAGCGTTGTGTAAAAACAGCAGCTGAAGCTAATGCACAGCTCATGCACAGAATTGCTTAGTGTAAACCCCTTTAGACTCCTGTCATGCGCAGCAGATCCCTGAATCCACTTTTGTCATTTCCGACTATTTGTGTAGTAGAATGATTAGGCCAGCAGTTCTCTTTACAGAACACACATCTTCACCGCCTGCATCTTCACCATCCTCCAGATTTTTACCTTTTCTCTCATTTTTATTTTTCCTGTACAAACTATTGTCCAAGTAACCAGTCTAATTCCAGCTCTAGCATTTATTTTATTGAGAAAGTTTCAGATGAGGTCCACTTGTAGTCCTATAAAGATGTTGAGCGCTCGTGTAGTGGGATCACCGCTACATCTACCGAATACCTGTATTTTCTGACTGGGCCAGAGATTCTAAGTGCCTCTTTATACCCCCTCACTTCGTGTGTTGTCTCTGATCCGATAGCTATCTGATTTGTTAAAACTGTCCCACTTACATCAGGCCACATAAACGCGTCTCGGCGAATCGGATATCGATCCGATCTTTCTACTCCCGCCCAAAATGCTAATATATTCTACCTCATTTCCGGGGTAATTGAAACGGAACACACTTTGGTGTATGTGGTTTTCAGAATGTAATAAAAAAGAAGACGGAAAAACTCGTCACGACGTTTATGCTACAAAAAAGCAGCATTTACATTTATTTGTTTCTGGCATTATACACGACTCGCGAATCACCTGCGAGTGACGTACTTCCGTTTGGGAGGAGTATAGCGCTGACGTATGTGACTTGAACAACCACATTCATTTACACCTGTCCAGTTTCATCTGAAACGCGTCCCAGACCACCTCCTGAAGGGGTTCGTACCATCGGGTTTATATCCGTCTCCAAAACGTTTCGGAGGGCATTTTTTGGGCTGTTTTTGGGTGTCTGGATAACTAGAAGAGATTTAATGAGTAATGACTGTACATACAGTACAGAACAGGACGAGCTGAACAACCGTGAAGCTGATCAGAACTTGCTGACAGCACACACTAGAGGAAAGAGGAAAGACTGGATTAAAAAAAATGAAAAGAGGGCAGATCGGTGATATTGATGCGTTCTGTATTCGAGGTTTCCTGCTTAGAATTTGAGATGAGCAGACGCATCCTTTTCAAAATCTTCCAAATCTAATTTGAGTGTTTGGGCTTTATGTAGGAATATGCTGATGCATTTCTTTCTGGATTTGGCATAAATACATGACAATATAGCATTGGCAGCAACAACAGAAGCACTTCTCACTAATGTCTAAGCGTTCTACTTCAAAGTAATTGCTTACGTGCCGCGTTCACACTTTAGGAGGTCTCAGCAAATCCATACAGAGACAAGAGGGCCAGGACCTTGGCATCTGTCCTGCTCCTCTGTGCTTTGATCTGCTGGGAACATAAGCAAGTCACTCAAGAGTCCTGGCACTTTCTTGCTGTCCGTCTGTTGTCCTAGACGATTCTAGCCAGCTCACACCAGTGAAGAATGCTTCTGTCTCTCCAACAGTCTGGATGAATGCTGAGGCATCAACACAATATCCTAGGAGTATTTTCTCCCACGAATAATAATAAGCCAAGCCGGCCGTAATGCACGGGGGGGGGGGGGCTGACCCTACTGGTGGCTTAGCGACAAGTAGGCAATCAGCAACAGTGTCTCGGGTCACACACCATTGAATTCAACCCAATCAATAGAGGCAATGAGAGGCATGCATGGTGCTGGGGAGAAGGTTATCAATACCCATATTCCCTCAGGAGGAGCAGAAGAGCCCATGTAAATCCATCTCCTCTGTCTTAGAAGGCTATGGAGAACATCATATAAGTCTCCATATTAAAGATTTCCATCAAGGAGAACTGGAAATGTACCTCTGAATCATGTGAAATCATGCGTCTACTTTTTCCCTGGAAATCCTGGATGATCCTAACTTAAAATCATAAAATCTGTGTTTTGTTATTTGGATTTTTAGGATTTATTAGGATTTATAGTTATTAGGATTTTTGCTGTAGTCTATCATTTCAACTAGGGATCACGGTGGCTTAGTGGTTAGCATGTTCACTTCACACCTCCAGGGTTGGGGGTTCGATTCCCGCCTCCACCTTGTGTGTGTGGAGTTTGCATGTTCTCCCCGTGCATCGGGGGTTTCCTCCGGGTACTCCGGTTTCCTCCCCCGGTCCAAAGACATGCATGGTAGGTTGATTGGCATCTCTGGAAAATTGTCCATAGTGTGTGTGTGTGTGTGTGTGTGTGTGTGTGTGTGTGAGTGAATGAGAGTGTGTGTGCCCTGTGATGGGTTGGCACTCCGTCCAGGGTGTATCCTGCCTCGATGCCCGATGACGCCTGAGATAGGCACAGGCTCCCCGTGACCCGAGAAGTAGAAAATGAATGAATGATAGAATATCATTTCAACTGCTATGTTTCTAAATTAAAATCTACCAGTTAAAAATATTCTTGAAAAAAAAACCCAGAATGTGATTTATGAATTATGTTTTTTCATAGAAAATTAAGTGCCAAATAAAGCTGATGAGAACTACAGTATATCTAATGATGTATCATCAGTGGTGTTTTTCACTGGATTTATCCTTTCGTTATTTTCATTAAAGTAAAACTGGTCCTGTCTGGTCTTCACAAGATGTAAACATGACAGAAGGTAGAAATATGTGCCATGTGGTGTGTGTGTGTGTGTGTGTGTGTGTGTGTGTGTGTGTGTGTGTGTGTGTGTGTGTGTGCACGTTTCAGCAAAAGCACAAGAAACTGGGATTTCCTACAGAAACACATCCTTCCCACACACACGTTTCGGTGTTTAGTGAGAAATGCATGTTTTTCTCTACATAGTTCACATTTCTACTGATTTTATTTCTAATAGAGTCAAATAGAAATACAGACGGTTGTTCTCTTCAAACAGCGCTTCTGATTGTTGATCTTTAATATGACCTCTATGGGAGATCAATGCAGCGTGTGTGTGTGTGTGTGTGTGTGTGTGTGTGTTTCTGCCTTGACTTGTAACGTGTGATTCTCAGATAACTGCACAGTTAGTAAAAGATTTTTAATGTTGTATTTGGAAATGTACAGAATATAGATTGAGTATTTTATGAATAAACTGACGAATGTATCGATCCATTTTAAAAGCTAGTAAGTTTACTGAGATCCTACTTTATATTAAATTGTAGTATTTGTGTTGAGTTTAGAGCTAGGGGTTAGGGGAAAGAGCTAGGGTTTAGGGGATAGGGTTAGGGGTTAGGGGAATGGGTTAGGGTTTAGGGGAAAGGGTTAGGGTTTAGGGGATAGGGTTAGGGTTTAGAGGGAGGAGTTAGGAGTTAGGGTTTAGGGGATAGGGTTTAGGGGTTAGAGATTAGGGGATAGGGATAGGGGATAGGGTATAGGTTTAGGGCTTAAGGGAAAAAGTTAGGGTTTAGGGGATAGGGATTAGGGGTTAGGGTTAGGGGATAGGGTAAGGGTTTAGGGGGTAGGGGGTAGGGTTTAGGGGAATGAGTTAGGGTTTAGGGGATATGGTTAGGGGTTAGGGTTTAATGTTAGGGTTTAGGGGAAAGAGTTAGGGTTTAGGGGATAGGGTTAGGGTTTAGGGGATAGGGTAAGGGTAAGAGATTAGGGGATAGGGTTAGGGGAATGAGTTAGGGTTTAGGGGATAGGGTTTGGGGATAGGGTAAGGGTTTAGGGGTAGGGTTTAGGGGATAGGGTTAGGGTTTAGGGGAAGAGTTGGGGTTTAGGGGTTAGGGGTTAGGGGATAGGGTTAAGGGGTTGGGGGATAGAGATTAGGGGATAGGGTTTAGGGGAATGGTTTAGGGGATAGGGTTAGGGGATAGGGTATAGGGTTAGGGTTTAGGGGAAAGAGGGGTTAGGGGATAGGGTAAGGGTTTAGGGGGTAGGATTTAGGGGATAGGGATTAGGGGTTAAGGTTAGGGGATAGGGTAAGGGTTTAGGGGAATGAGTTAGGGTTTAGGGGATATGGTTAGGGTTTAGGGGTTAGGATATAATGTTAGGGTTTAGGGGAAAGAGTTAGGGTTTAGGGGATAGGGTAAGGGTTTAGGGGATAGGGTTAGGGTTTAGAGAATAGGGGTTAGGGGTTAGAGATTGGGGATAGTGTAAGGGGATAGGGTTTAGGGGAATGGTTTAGGGGATAGGGTTAGTGGATAGGGTATAGGGTTAGGGTTTAGGGGAAAGAGTTAGGGTTTAGGAGATAGGGTAAGGGTTTTGGGGGTAGGGGTTAGAGGAATGAGTTAGGGTTTAGGGGACATGGTTAGGGTTTAGGGGTTAGGGTATAGGGTTAGGGTTTAGGGGAAAGAGTTAGGGTTTAGGGGATAGGGTAAGGGTTTAGGGGTAGGGTTTGGGGAAAGGGGTAGGGTTTAAGGGATAGGGTAAGGGTTTAGGGGTAGGGGTTTTTAGGGGATAGGGTTTAGATGATAGGGTTTAGGGTGTAGGGGTTAGGGTTTAGGGGATAGGGTTAGGGGTTAGAAAAATGTGGAACAACAAAAAGCCAAGTATAAATATTATATTCATTAATGCAGTTAATAAAGTTTAGTGCACTTTATAGTGAGCTTTTCTCCATTATAAAAAGTATGTAAAGAATTCGTGCTAATGGAACCTTAACAAATGCAGTGAAAAAGAGCAAACGTTAAATAAGCGGTCTGGAAATTTCCAAAAAAGCAGAAAAGAGCATTTCAAGATAAATCATCTGAAACATTTCTAGATAAATGAGCTTCTTCTTGTGCTCTAAGATCCTGGTCTTCAGAGCAGAAACTGGACTTTACTTTAACTTCTTCAGTAAGAGATGATCATGCAGAAAGTCCAGACCCAGCAGACCTCAGGCAGAAGATATCTTCATTCCAGAGTACAGTAGGTGTTTGTCTGCACATTAAGGCAGATTTCTGTAGGAAAATATCTGCAAATATTTTTCTTCTCATCACACAAATTGATGTAAACAATGTTAAAAGGTAAAACTTTGATCTTTGAGCTTATGTTCATGATCCATTGTTTAGCTTGAGTCAGAGCGATGAAGCCAGACCAGGTGTTGCTAAGCACAGGGAGGAATTTCAGTGAATTTAAAGGGATGGTTACGTAAACCTTCCTTCGCTGCAGCCGAGAACTTCTCTCACTTAATGTTCAAGCAAATAATAATCATTTTGCCTGCAGGGAAAACTACCGCGCTTCTGTTTATTACACGAACGAAAGCATGTTTTTGAAGACGTGCAGCACCGAAAATAAACCAGATGATAATGTGTAGCGTCAGAAGCTTCTGATGTTAGCACGATTCGTCGTATTCATCATACTGGTGAGAAATAAAGAACAGTAAGTAGCCTGACCCAAAAAACCCCTGCAAATCGAGCCGGTGTGAACGAGCTCTTCTCATTCCACGAACAATTCTTCCAGCGCAGCCTCACAAAAGGAAAAGCAGCACTGCCTCTATTTCCCTACGTAACAGCATATAAATAGATCTAAAGTATCGTGTTGTAAACCACGGGGTTCCCTGTAAAAATTCAGCAGAGTAGCATTAGCACACCGTCGATAAATCAAGCTCGGGCACCACCAGGGGAGCAGAGACGCTGGATGCAGAAGTTTACGTGCTCCTGGAATGAGATAGCTTTGGATCCCTAGACTCCGGGTCTTGCACGTGTTCCCGATGAGCAAAGAGATGAATCCATAACCACTCCGGTTGTAAAAGTGTAGCCTATTAAAGCCGTCCTGATCAGAAAGCTCTTTGACTTTCGGCTGATATTTTCTTCATTGTATACAATAAAAAACATTATTTTATTTTATGTATTTAATAAATAAGACACGGTAGATCACATCGCTGTAATGAGATGTTTCTTCACCAGTCTTTTATTTTACTTCCTTTCTAAGACGCCTCAAAAACCTGTAAAAACCTCCACGGTTACAAAGCCACAAAACTACAGACTTCTTCTTCCATGAATGTGAAATAAATGCTACAGAAAACTTTACCACGTGAATGATTATATAATTTCTTTGTTAGAAAAAGAAAAGATTTTTTTTCAAAATCCGTTTATTACTGTCTTTAGTTTATGTGGAACATCTGCTGTATCTGTGAAGGAGCTGTTGCTATAGAAATAATAACGTATTAGAACAAGCAGGCGAACATGAACCTGTACGGTGACAGAACATTAACGAGACCACAAGGTCACCGTGACGTTGTCGAGATGTAAAATTTGTTTGTCATCACCCTACGTTCAGTACGTGTGCTAAGCGGGTCTGAATCTTCAACATCTTCTCCGGTGCTAATGTCGGCCATTAAAGGCGGGGTCTCTGATTTTTGAGAAATGCTTCAGATAACCGAGTCGGGCCGAATAATAAACAAAAATCAAAACAAAAAACAAAACAAACGTGTAGCCAATGAGCAGAAAGGGGCGGGGCCTGTAGATATGGGCGGAGAGAGCGTTCGGTGCGCGTGTGTGACGTTAGCAGAAAGCGGTTTTAATATCGACATGGAGGATAAAAACAAACAGCTTTCCAGCGCTGGAGAGAACTGAAGGAGCAGGAAGTTGGCCACATATTCACAGGTTGGAGTTTCCCGAGTCAATAACTCCTGAGCTAAACGCTGTTACTACACAAATAACACCTCTTTTCTATCGTAGTAATGTAGAGAGGCAGCTACAACCGCGTTTTGTGTAGTAACAGCGTTTAGCTCAGGAGTTATCGACTCGGGAAACTCCCACCTGTGAATATGTGGCCGACTTTACTTAAGACGCCGAGGCGCTTTTTTCCTTCTCGATAGGTGAGTAACGTTGGTTTTGCTTTGTTACACAGAACTAATATATGCCTTTGTCCTTTACATCATTATGCTTGTGTGGCATTTTTGCTTGTTTGTTTATCTACAATCGTATTGTTCTTCCCTTCAGCTATGATAAAGACACGTTTCTTTCTGTTAGTCGCCCGGGTTACGTAAGTATGTGTGGGCGGAGCTATCGATACAGGGGTGGGACCCGTTTGGGTTAGGGGCGTGTTTGTAAGACGAACATATAGAAAAGTTTAGTCGTTTTATTCTAAGCTGCTCAGAAACGCACCCCATTGACCTCGTGAGCTTATTATTGAGCCGTTCATCGGTTCGAGTGGAGCGTGGTGGAGAAAGGGAAGCTTATAAACTGCAGTGATTTGCTCCTTTGGGACGTGATTCGAGCTAACGGAGCCTCGGAGGAAAATTAGCGATACCAGTCAACCCTAAGAGAGACAGTTAGATGGTTTAATGTTGCAGTAAACATCCTATGTATAGCATAATGTGCTGTTATTAATATGGTGAGAGCGTACAGTACAGTACACATGTCCTGAGGGAAAGGAGAGGATGCAGAGACGACGACGATGATGATGATGATGATGATGATGATGTTGATGATGTTATTGTAATGACTTAACAAGGCTGCAGATCAAGGAGCTTTCAGCAAATGCTTTACCTCTCATTCTGCTCACACACACACACACACACACACACACACACACACACACACACACACACACTAGAATTCTTCACTGGTTGGTCAGAATATACAGCATGCCTGTCATCATAAAGCAGAGCTTTTTATTGCAAATCAGACGTCGTCCTCTTCGTCCTTAAAAAGCGGACAGGATCCCGTGTGTTCTTATGTTTACGAGTCAACGTGTCAATTTTACAAGATTCATAAAGTTTTTCTCAGGATTTAGGCAATTTGAGAATATGGACCTCCTGTGTTTATTTCAGATGAACTGCTGTATGAAGTATAAAAGTTGAAAGTGAGCAGAATTTACGGGTTTACTCTAAATGTACACAATGAAGTTGTGACGTTCCTTCGGTACATAATACAGAGAACTTTACAACTGAAATCAAAACATTTTTCTTTACAAATGACTAAAAATTGTATTTATTTGGAAGTGCTTCAGTTCAAAGTTACACAAAAGTACAGTTTTATTTATTTATTTATTTATGTTTAGTTAACATACTTTCACATACATGGTCAAGATTAATTCATTCATTTTCTACCGCTTATCCGAACTTCTCGGGTCACGGGGAGCCTGTGCCTATCTCAGGCATCATCGGGCATCGAGGCAGGATACACCCTGGAGGGAGTGCCAACCCATCACAGGGCACACACACTCTCATTCACTCACACACTCACACACTACGGACAATTTTCCAGAGATGCCAATCAACCTACCATGCATGTCTTTGGACCGGGGGAGGAAACCGGAGTACCCGGAGGAAACCCCCGAGGCACGGGGAGAACATGCAAACTCCACACACACAAGGTGGAGGTGGGAATCGAACCCCCGACCGTGGAGGTGTGAGGCAAACGTGCTAACCACTTAGCCACCGTGCCCCCCTTGGTCAAGATAATTGTTAGGGATCAGTGCAGACTTGGTGCCATGTGCGTTTGTTGTTTGTTTGTGTCACGTGATTGCCCCATCCACATGTGCTCCTCCCCGGTCATCACACCTGTTTCCCATTGTGTGTGATTGTCCGTGTCGCTATATATGGGAGCCGCGTTGCATTAGGCAGCGCGACTTCATTGATAATATTGTTAGTTCCCTGTGTGTTATGGTTTATGTTTGTCTTCCTAATGTATTAAACCCCTTTCATTTGAAGCTATCCTGCATACGGGTCTGTCTCCAACCACCTCTGCCAGGGTCCTGACAGTAATACGTGTAATAGAACCTACATATATACTTTTTTAAAGCCTAACAAAAAAATCCAATCATAATGTTTTCAACTTCAAGTCCAATCTTTTCCGCTTATTATCTCTCTCTTTTATTTTTAATGCTGATACAGAATCCTGTTTCAGAGGCGTTCACACTGTTCAGATCCGTGAAATAATTATTCGTTTATTAATCAGGGACTTTTCCTTTTAAAGGTCAGTGATCATGGACATTACGATCAAATAGAAAAGTTTGATGACTGTATGATCTCTCCATCGGCAGCTGGACATCCGGTGATCTTTTATTACTGTATAATGTATAATAAATATTACGTATTTATTGAACAATAAACAAAAGATGATTTAATGTCGATTTTCTCCAGACTGTGTAAAAGTGCATTGCAGGTAAACCGGTAGCTCTGTATGATGATTCTATGGGACATATTTAATCTAAACTCCACTCTTCCTCCGACCGAGCTCAATGTCAAACTCAAACATCCCCTACAGCGTTCCCCATGGACTTCACCCCAGCCCGAACTTCCCATCATCCCACTCCGCCGAAACCCTGGCGCACCTCCAAACAACTGTCCCCACCCCTTTGCCCCTCCTCCTCTCTGCATGCTATTTTTATTCTAACGATATGACGAGTAATTTATCATCGGGCTTTTATTTGATCTAAGTGAGGAGGGGGCATGTGTCCCAGGACACAAAAACAGTAAGATTAATGTGGCAGGATGTTCAATATCCTGGTGATGAAGGACCACCAGAGGACTCTAGATGCTGAATCTCTACCCTTCCAGCAACCTCACAACCCACTTCTTATTGATAAAGTAGTAGAACTGGGGCGGATTGAGAAGAGTCTGATTCACTCTGAAAGGAAAGGATGAGGAAAAAAATAACACAAATTCCAGAAATGATTTTCACAGGTGAAGGTGTCGTGAGGTACGAAGTGAATCGGAATAAAACCTGTGATAAACCGTTCCTTTGTGTGGATTATCACGTTTATAATACAGCCATATTTTAAGTGAGTTTTATTTAATATTCACAATAAAATAACTAAGAGGGGGGTCACGGTGTATTAGTGGTTAGTACGTTCGCCTCACACCTCCGGGGTCGGGGGTTCGAGTCCCGCCTCCGCCTTGTGTGTGTGGAGTTTGCATGTTCTCCCCGTGCCTCGGGGGTTTCCTCTGGGTACTCCGGTTTCCTCCCCCGGTCCAAAGACATGCATGGTAGGTTGATTGGCATCTCTGGAAAATTGTCCGTAGTGTGTGTGTGTGTGTGTGAATGAGAGTGTGTGTGTGCCCTGTGATGGGTTGGCACTCCGTCCAGGGTGTATCCTGCCTCGATGCCCGATGACGCCTGAGATAGGCACAGGCTCCCCGTGACCCGAGAAGTTCGGATAAGCGGTAGAAGATGAATGAATGAATGAATGAATGAATGAATAAAATTATTATTCTTTGCAATAGTCTCTATCAGGATTGGATGCTAAGTAACATAGACGAGTAGCATGAACTGAAATTCGTCTAACGACAGGAAATGACACATGTCTGCTGACACACACAGCAGATCCCTGAATCCGCTTTATTCTCCAGGTCTCGTTTTTAATTTTCCTGATATTCACGGATCTGAAGTTTTAAAAACAGACACGGAATATGTAGGAGAAAGAAGAGATAAGTGTTGATCACCTTCATCCACATGGTCTTCACCCGAGAACATCAGTGAAGGACTCAGGACTCAGGACTCTGTGTTTTCTTCACTGGATCGTAGCCGTCGTACCTCAGATATGACATGAATGCAGTGAAACCCTGTTTTATGCTCCGTAGTCACTGACATTACCGACTTCCTCTCTCTTTTGTTTCTAGTGTAATTACATGTCAGGAGAAAAGAAGCTCATCATCTTCCTGGTTTTTGTTCTCCGTGCATGCTCTTGTTTAGAAAGCGCACTGTGGATACGAAGCTCTTCTCAGATTAGCTCCTCACTCATATCCAATTCTTTAGGTGACAGAATTCTTTAACGTCTCCGAGCCGAACGGCAGTAACGACACCGACGCTGCGGTGCTGTAGAGTCTCGAGACCATATTTAATAACATTCCTCCTTCTCTTCCTCCTTCTTTTTTTAACACTATAAAGGCAACAGCTATATAAAACGAGTACGTGGAGACTTGTAAAAAAAAATCTATCGTAAAATTTCAGAGAAATCTGCAATTACTTACAATATAATAAACAGGGAACTAATGCATGAAGCCATCTGACACACATTTATAGATTTTTTCTTAATTCATTTTAACAGGAAATGAGTGTGTGTGTGTGTGTGTGTGTGTGTGTGTGTGTGTGTGTGTGTGTGTGTGTGTGTGTGTGTGCCCTGTGATGGGTTGGCACTCCGTCCAGGGTGTATCCTGCCTCGATGCCCGATGACGCCTGAGATAGGCACAGGCTCCCCGTGACCCGAGAAGTTCGGATAAGCGGTAGAAGATGAGTGAGAGTGAGAGAGATCTAACGATCGTAGTAGTTTGTAGTTTGGTCTTCTTCTAATCTTCTGTTCATTTGGGTGACTCGGTGGCTCAGCTTCCTGCTCCTGGCTGACACGAGAGGAACCTGATATGGTCTACTGTTTTTGTAGCTCATCCTCCTCAAGGTCTGACCTGCTGAGATGCTCTTCAGCTCGGCACATACAGTTGTAAAGAGCATATATTTGAGTTACTCCATTCAGTTATAAAGTGGTGGTGTTTCAGTTTGGGTTACATCATTGTTACATTATGGGATACATTTTTACCGACAGATCCGGTGAAAGAAGAGAACCTTGTGGAGAACACAAGGATTATTCCATCAGGTTGCCGGTTTGTCTAACCACTTTTCACTCTCTTCCACTCCTCCCTTGTTTTCTCCTGATTTACTTCCACCCTCCATAACGCCTGTGGAGAAATGTGGAAAGCATGTCATCACTGACTAACCTCTCTAAATATAGCTACGCTCACACTGGATGCAGATGCTAGAGAGAGAGAGATGGAGAGAGAGAGAGAGAGAGAGAGAGAGAGAGAGAGAGAGAGAGAGAGAGAGAGAGAGAGAGAGAGATGGATTCTATGTTGTCTTGTGACCTAGTAGTGAATTCAGGACACCCATATTATAACCCATACACATCCCTGCTAATGGACACAATGACCATGTTATAAATGACTATTTACTGAATAAAGCGAGAGCCTTTATACCTTTACATGAAGATCCCCTCTGAGACAGCCAGCATGCAGATGTTTATGACCTTTAATGTGCATTAACTCTTTACTTTCAGGTCATTTTTAGAGAATCTTTAATGGACAGATTTAAAGACTGAAATGTATAAAATCAAGAAATAAGTTTTAAAATTTAATTTGATCGATAATGAGCGAGCCAGAGGTGAGAGTGATGAAGAACAACTGCCTGAGATGATATGAGGAAGAAACTCTGAGTCTTAAAGGGGAAGCCTTCCGGGATTATAAACACTGGGAGTGGGATTATAAATCATAAAAAACACCACAGATTGGGATTATAAATCATTATTAACACAGAGAGTGGGATTATAAATCATTATAAACACCACAGATTGGGATTATAAATCATTATAGACACAAAGAGTGGGATTATAAATCATTATAGACAAAAAGAGTGGGATTATAAATCATTATAAACACCAGGGTTTGGGATTATAAATCATTATAAACACTGAGAGTGGGATTATAAATCATTATTAACACAGAGAGTGGGATTATAAATCATTATAAACACCACAGATTGGGATTATAAATCATTATAGACACAAAGAGTGGGATTATAAATCATTATAGACAAAAAGAGTGGGATTATAAATCATTATAAACACCAGGGTTTGGGATTATAAATCATTATAAACACTAAGATTGGGATTATAAATCATTATTAACACAGAGAGTGGGATTATAAATCATTATAAACACCACAGATTGGGATTATAAATCATTATAGACACAAAGAGTGGGATTATAAATCATTATAGACAAAAAGAGTGGGATTATAAATCATTATAAACACCAGGGTTTGGGATTATAAATCATTATAAACACTGAGAGTGGGATTATAAATCATTATAAACACTAAGATTGGGATTATAAATCATTATAAACACTGAGAGTGGGATTATAAATCATTATAAACACTAAGATTGGGATTATAAATCATTATAAACACTGAGAGTGGGATTATAAATCATTATAAACACCACAGATTGGGATTATAAATCATTATAAACACCAGGGTTTGGGATTATAAATGATTATAAACACTGAGAGTGGGATTATAAATGATTATAAACACTAAGATTGGGATTATAAATCATTATAAACACCACATATTGGGATTATAAATAATTATAAACACTAAGAGTGGGATTATAAATCATTATAAACACCACAGATTGGGATTATAAATGATTATAAACACCACAGATTGGGATTATAAATCATTATAAACACTGAGAGTGGGATTATAAATCATTATAAACACCAAAGATTGGGATTATAAATCATTATAAACACCAAAGATTGGGATTATAAATCATTATAAACAGTGAGAGTGGGATTATAAATTATTATGAACACTGAGAGTGGGATTATAAATCATTATAAACAGTGACAGTGGGATTATAAATCATTATAAACACTGACAGTGGGATTATAAATCATTATAAACACTGAGAGTGGGATTATAAATCATTATAAACACTGACAGTGGGATTATAAATCATTATAAACACTGAGAGTGGGATTATAAATCATTATAAACACTGAGAGTGGGATTATAAATCATTATAAACACTGACAGTGGGATTATAAATCATTATAAACACTGACAGTGGGATTATAAATCATTATAAACACTGACAGTGGGATTATAAATCATTATAAACACTGACAGTGGGATTATAAATCATTATAAACACTGACAGTGGGATTATAAATCATTATAAACACTGAGAGTGGGATTATAAATCATTATAAACAGTGACAGTGGGATTATAAATCATTATAAACACTGACAGTGGGATTATAAATCATTATAAACACTGAGAGTGGGATTATAAATCATTATAAACACTGACAGTGGGATTATAAATCATTATAAACACTGACAGTGGGATTATAAATCATTATAAACACTGAGAGTGGGATTATAAATCATTATAAACACTGACAGTGGGATTATAAATCATTATAAACACTGAGAGTGGGATTATAAATCATTATAAACACTGAGAGTGGGATTATAAATCATTCTTCATCATTCTAGAACTGTGGACTATATGGACAAAAATGATGACTGTGTAAACTTCATTCTAGTTGTTGATATTTTAAAGACCTACTGTAATCACTGACGGAGAATTCCGTATTGCTTACGTCATCATTCTGACTTTACCTACACATTTGTTGTATTTCTCCATCCGCATTAAGGATTCATTTCTGACCATAAAAAGATGTAGTTACATCTAACCGACCTGACATGACAACAGAACCGGTCTGATATAAAGCCTCGTTTCAGTCGCAGTACAAAACCTCCATAGCTTCAACAAAAAACAGGTGATGATCAAAGTAATAATCCAATCATTCCAGTAGATTTCCCAACTACGGTCTGATTCCAGAAGAGGAATAAAAATGTGGACAGATGAACAGAACTGACTCTGACTCTGACTCTGTGACTGCGTCAGTTTCAGGCACTTTCTCTTCTTCTGCTTCATTAACATAGCATTTGTTTTGGACTGAAACTGCACACTACTGAAGTAAACAGCAGTTTGGTGCAATAGAGTCCACCTCTGACCCCAGCAGCACATATTGCCTGGATATTATTTTTTACATTTCACTGCATCTGCAGTACAGTGTGTGTGTGTGTGTGTGTGTGTGTGTGTGTGTGTGTGTGTGTGTGTGTGTGTGTGTGTTATGTTTCATCTGTAGAAGCGCTCCTGCATTATACTGGTCTAATTGGAAAGTTACGAAACTTAATCAAAGTTTCAATAGCTGTGCAGCAGCGTGAGTGTGTGTGTGTGTGTGTGTGTGTGTGTGTGTGTGTGTGTGTGTGTGTGTGTGTGTGTGTGTGTGTGAAGTGGGACAAACATGGCCACACATTTCCATTTTGCAACGTCAGCATCCCTGTAAACAGGAGTGTGGTAAATGTTCCAATTTCCTGCTCATATTCTGTGCGGATAAAACGTCAAATGAAAAATGCAGATACTGCCGCGTAAAAATCAGACTCGGAAGCCCTTTTTTTATCATTTATGCTGCGTAGTTTGTCTCTGTGACAGAATATTTCTCTTCAGCGTTGCCTCCAGTGCCTCAGCATTTGTCTCGACCCCTTTAAACGCCGCTAAAACAATGATCCGTCTCACTGATATCACCGCGTGAGCCAGAACCTGTCCCGTTAGATGTAGGTTTTCAGCTTAAAGTCGTTCCTCAGAACTAGCAGACGTTTCCTTTCTGAGAACGAATCATTTCGTCATGTCGTGACCGTGACTTTGTTTTGGATTCGAGGAGCTGTGATTTTTTATATTTTGCTCATCTCGTCCTGTATGAGACACTGTGTTGAGGTAAACTAAGCTGTCAGTGAAGCTGCTTCTAATATTTTTACATTTCAGAAATTTCATTTAGGAATTTTCACAAGACTTTATTTCCCACTGAGTGTTTGCAGGGAAGAACAAAGACCACAAGGGACTTTACTGTCATAGCAAATAGTTTAGATGAGAGCATCTGAGACTCTAATACAACAAAGTCCACTGTCTACTGAGTGAGAAGAAAGCACCGAAAGCAACTGGCGAGTGCTCACGATTTGGCAACGAATAAATAGATACAAAAAAAAAAAACACTGTTGTAGCTGTTTGTTTTTTTCTTCATTCCAAACAAATGAATAAAAAGAGAGAAACTACCGATCATCTTCTACCGCTTATCCGAACTTCTCGGGTCACGGGGAGCCTGTGCGTCATCGGCGTCATCGGGCATCGAGGCAGGATACACCCTGGATGGAGTGCCAACCCATCACAGGGCACACACACACTCTCATTCACTCACACACACACACACACACACACACACACACACACACACACACACACACACACACACACACACACACACACACACACACACAAACACTACGGACAATTTCCCAGAGATGCCAATCAACCTACCATGCATGTCTTTGGACCGGGGGAGGAAACCGGAGTACCCGGAGGAAACCCCCGAGGCACGGGGAGAACATGCAAACTCCACACACACAAGGCGGAGGTGGGAATCGAACCCCCAACCCTGGAGGTGTAAGTAAACTACTAAGCCACCGTGCCCCCTGGAAACAAATATTCTGCACTGCAAAGCTAAGTTTGTCACCACGGGATAAAGCATAAATCATCTTTATTTATTATTATTATTATTAATAATTATTATTATTAATATTAATAATTGTTATTAATAATTATTATTATTATTATCATTAATAATTATAATAATAATAATAATAATAGTAATAATAATAATAATAATAATAATAATAATAATAATAATAATAATAATAATAATTAAATAAGCTAATTAAATGATTTACAAACATGTCATTTCACTGCTGTAAAACCATTTCTTTGTTTCTTCCTCCTGTGAATTAAGATGTTTATTTATTTATTTATTTATTTATTTATTTATTTATTCATTTATTCATTCATTCACTAGACTTTCCAATTAGCATCATCTGATAGACCTGGAAATAGAGACAGAGGGGGCATTTCACAGACGGCTGACTCCTGATCTCTGCAGTCACTAGTGGACTCATCGTGGGTAAAGCGGTGACATTTCTTGGATGATTGCAATCGATGTGGGCGCTCTCTCAAAACACGCCTCCATTAACTCTCTTAACAGTGTGTGCCAATGGGTGAAAATGAAGTTGTGAGTGAATATCACGTTGGCCCTTTAATTGATTCTGAACGAGACGTGTCCCGCTGGAGCCCGTCCAGAGAGGAGAGCGCATATGTCAGGCAGTGATGTACGACGGATAACGAGACACACGGCTTAGCTTGTAAGAGTCCTGATGTACGTGGACAGCATGTTGCTATATACACACAAATATTTCATATATATATATAGTTCATAAATCACATATAGATCCAAAATAAACTCTACAGGTGCACAAAACATAAAATTCAGCTTCACATCAAACATCAGAATGAGACAGAAATCTCAAAACCAATAAGAGGATTGTTTAAATATCTCACAAGTTAAAGTCTAAGGGGGGGCACGGTGGCTTAGTGGCTTAGTGGTTAGCGCTTTCGCTTCACACCTCCAGGGTCGGGGGTTTGATTCCCACCTCCACCTTGTGTGTGTGGTGTTTGCATGTTCTCCCCGTGCCTCGGGGGTTTCCTCCGGGTACTCCGGTTTCCTCCCCCGATCCAAAGACATGCATGGTAGGTTGACTGGCATCTCTGGAAAATTGTCCGTAGTGTGTGTGTGTGTGAGTGAATGAGAGTGTGTGTGCCCTGTGATGGGTTGGCACTCCGTCCAGGGTGTATCCTGCCTCGATGCCCGATGACGCCTGAGATAGGCACAGACTCCCCGTGAACCGAGAAGTTCGGATAAGCGGTAGAAGATGAATGAATGAATGAATGATTGAATGAATGAATGAATGAATGAATGAATGAATGAATGAATGAATGAATGAAAAGTCTGTAGAGTTTCCACAGATTGGTGTGAACAATAACCTGAGAAAGGTGAACACACACTGATGAGTGAGGTCAGAGCTGACATGGACAGAAAGGCAGGTTAACTCAGATAACCGCTCGTTACAGCCGAGCCGAGCAGAAAAGCTTCTCACTACGTGTCACCGTGAAGCAGATGAGCTGCTCAGCACAAATACCACCTGGGCTTCATGCTTCCTGTCAGCCATCAGACTAGATGATGATGCACTAGATGTTTTTCTTTGTGGATCTTATCCTGGTGGATCTGAACATATGTTTGGTTCCTTGTGAAATACAGTATTATGTAAAGACAAAGAAAATATTACAGAAATGATGTGGATGAAGGTGAGGAGGAGGAAGAGGAGGAAGAAAGGAGAGCAGGAGAGAGGCGGAATTCTCTGTGTACCCCTCTTTTCCACGTCATTACAGCACTCAGTGATGGTTATTCCCTGTCTCTCTCTCTCTCTCTCTCTCTCTCTCTCTCTCTCTCTCTCTCTCTCTCTCTCTCTCTCTCTCTCTCTCTCTCAGGATCTTTATCGTTCGGAGTGTATCTGCTTCCTAATCTCACCCTCCCTCTTCTTTCAGTCTTGTTTCCTCTCTCTCTCTCTCTCTCTCTCTCTCTCTCTCTCTCTCTCTCTCTCTCTCTCTCTCTCACACACACACACACACACACACTTCCACAGACACCATCCTTCACATCTGCTTCACCACCCACTATTTCATTTATTTACAGATTCCTATTCATATTTTCTGCTTCTATTTATTTATTTATTTGTTTGCTTGTTTGTTTGTTTGTTTGTTTGTTTGTTTGTTTGTTATTTACTGATGATTCCATGGAGGAGAGTTAGTTCTTTATGCCTAGATCATAAACCTCTTCTACATAGGACATGTGATAAGTATATCTCTGGTATATCGAGAGAGAGAGAGAGAGAGAGAGAGAGAGAGAGAGAGAGAGAGAGAGAGAGAGAGAGAGAGAGAGATGATGTACAGATTACACACATCTGGCTAGCTGACTAAAATGTCTTTCATGATATTTGGTGTGTTTTCTTTTCATTATTATATTTCTTAAACACTTCAGTTGGTGCTCTAAGAATTTTAAAATAGCTCTTGCTCTATTGTTCTCTCTCTCTCTCTCTCTCTCTCTCTCTCTCTCTCTCTTCCTCAGGAGTACCAAATACAAGCTGCAAGCAGTCACGCAGCTGTTTCCATGGTAATATCTATCTCTGAGAAGGATTCGTTAACCCTTTCAGCGATGCTTTTCCTTTTGCCCACATAGTCTTTGCATACAGACAAAGCAAAACAGCTCTCCTGCTATTTACAGCCAGCTGTTCTTTCTTCAAACAGCACACATTCACACATTCACACATTCCAGTAGCTTCTCATGCGCACTGATACAAACAAAATTAAGCCACATAAAGCGACAGCTTGCTGAGCGAGAGTTTGATAATGCTATGATGTGAATTAACCTCCTGTGTGCGTGACAGAAGGTGTTTTGTTGTCAGTGTGTTAATGTCAGACAGCCTAGGTCAACCAGAGAGAGAGAGACAGAGGGAGAGAGAGAGAGAGAGAGAGAGAGAGAGAGAGAGAGAGAGAGAGAGAGAGAGAGAGAGAGAGAGAGAATGTGATGGAGTCATATCCTAAAGAATGGTTTCCCTGGTTTTAAAATGTGTGTGTGTGTGTGTGAGTGTGTGTGTGTGTGTGTGTGTGTGTGTGTGTGTGTGTGTGTGTGTGTGTGTGTGTGTGTGTGTGTGTGTGTGTGAAAGAAGAGGGAGGTCAATTAGCAACTCATGAAGAAAATCCTCTCTGGAACGGTAGATTTTTTTCAGCTCCAGTACCAGAGAAATAAAGGAGAAGCATCTGAAATGAAGGAGAGATTAGAAACTGATGAACTGATGAAATCACAGTCCGAGTGACACATCAAACTACACGCTACGCTTTTCTCTTAAAATATACTCTCTGTTATGTGAAGATGAAGTACAAAGAAGAGAAAGATAGAAAGATCAGATATTTCTGTAGATCGGACACCGAGCGTTCGGCTCCGATAACACGGCGATACGACCGTGTGGATGACACACACCGTGAACATCCTTTGGACCGGGGGGGAAGAAACGGAGTACCCG